>NW_024582407.1:2581941-2589997 GCF_018398535.1 Haplochromis burtoni | reverse complement strand
CTTGTCTTACTCATGAGAACTGATGCTTGTCTCTAAAATCCCTGCTTTTATCTTAGACTTCTTTATTCGCCACAGCTGCATTTTTTCAACGTGAACTTTAAACCTAAACCATAAATCTAAACTCAGCTCTGCTTTCTGAGAGTAAAAAGTTTCCACGTTTTACTAGCTGTAAAATACACACACACACAACAAACAGCCCACTTTAATGAAGTTTCCCAGCCAGGACAGGAAGGCACGTTTATCCCTGGCATACCGCCTGGAGGTCCTGACTGTAATGCAGTCTGCTCAATTGGAAGTTGGTGGATTAGTCATCGGTCTAACACTCGCTGACGTTTCAAAACATATGATTTTGTTTTTGCTTTTGCTCTGTTATACTGTTCATATTACAGTCATTCTATTTCTCAAAGTATTTACATTCCTTTCAAAAATGAGGGAAATGTTATAAAAGAAACATCACTACAGACTTGAAAGTAATATGAGCAATCCTTTTTGAAAGGGTAATTGATTGGTAAGAAGTGTGGGTGACAGGTGAATTGTAATTTGCTTCAAATTGCATTTAACTAAAGGATGCTTTAAGGAGAACTTTCACGGCACAAAAGTGCCTCCAGAACTGTGCAGACCAGAGATCTTTAATTATTTTCTTCATACAGAAACCCCTTTTTTCTTAGTAGTGCCATTTTCCTGGGTGAATTCTGTTCTGCATTTATTTTTTGAATATGATTTTGCACCACATTTGTGCCTTCTTCACACAAAATATGCATGTGTTTTTCCACTGCTGGAGAGTCATTAGTTGCTGTGTTTGCACTCCACTGGTAACCCTATCTGAGAGGGCAAAGACGAAGAAAGAAAAAAATGGAGTGTAGTAGAGGAGAAGGGGAGGATGCGATGTAGTTTGCAGGAAGGGGTTCGAGCAGTAAAGAAGAATCGGTGAAGAGTTTAGTGAAGGAGAACAGGATAGCACAAGGGTTAGGTGGTGGGTGGCCATGTGGACAAAGATAATTGAATTTGTGGAGAATTTATATTTGACGAGGGTAATTGTGCTTCCTGAACCTTTGCACCGGTGTGTAATCAGAGGAGAGAGCAGATATGGACGAGTGGCCAAACGAAGAGCTCACATCAGCATGAACACAGAAAGGCCAAGTGGTTTATTAACAAATGCTATTCAATGTGTCAAGCTCCATTTGTAAATGCAAACACACGGTGCTGCCAGTTTCCAGTTTCCACTCTGACTGTGATTTGCAAAGAGTCATAGGGAGTAGAATTAATTGCCTCAACTAGACCCTGCAGGATCTTGAAAGGTTACCTAGCTGAGGCGAAAACGAGCGGCCGCACGAGATTCGATCAATTGATTAGCTGTTTAGCTGCGAAATGTTCAAGTGGGCCTGCATTTATTGATCAGTGGCATGGAAGCTCACCATAAAGAAGAGAGTTATTGCAGTGCAACTGCATTAAATGAAGCAATTATTTGATAATCTACACCAATCAGTAGCCCATTGTAGTAAAATCAACATAACAATGGGTTTAGACACCGGTTGTGGTGACGCTGTATGATGGAAGTCTGCATGCATATGATGTGGAACAGGACTTCTGATGAGCTGGCTCTGAGGAAAACTGGGGGTGAATGAGGTGGAGGAGGACTGCATCCATTGACACTGAAGTGACAGCTGACAGCTCGACAGAAAGAAGCCGTTTTAAGATTTGACAACAGTGCAGTGACTTGCTCGTTGACAAAATCGAATGTGACGAGTTAGATGTGGGAAGAGAGAAAAGGACAATAAATAGCTTTCTTTGTGTATTTTCACCAGTTACTTGATAAACAGAAATAGTTTTGCATTTCCAGCATGATGAGCTGAAATAAAATAAATCAGTCCAGTTGAAATATTATTTGAGAAATACTTTCAAAGGATTTGAATCTTTTAACTGAAGCTTGAATAAAGTGAATATAAAGCAACACAGGGGTTCTGGTTCTTCCTTAAGAACTGTTTCCAACAGTATGACTGCCCCATCTGCCCAATATACATGCAGATTAGTCTGGAGAAAAATCAGTGCTTCTAGTCTGGTAAGACATACAGTATAATAGCATGAAATAAAAGAACCCTTAACTATTTAGGCAGAATGTGTTTAGCTATCACACCCAGTTATGTGTTTGGGTGATTACACTAAAAGCATTAGTGTCTCAGTTTATGGTGTGTTCTGCCAGTTTCTTTTTCTCTTTCACATTTGGACTTTTGGGATCAACAGAGTAATTTTCTGACAGGTGTAAAATATACTGCTAAAAATAAATAAATTAAAAAAATATCTGGACTGGGTAATGTGTTAGGAATAAAAGGGATGCCACTTTCTTTGTTGGAAATGAAAATTGTCAGCCTACAAAGGGTTGACAATGTCAGGTCATACTCCTAATGAGACAACAGACGGCATCCTGGGGGATCTCTTCCGGGTTGTGGACCAGGGCATGGCTGATCTTCTGTGGGTGCAACCTGGTGGCGTCGGATGGACTGAAACAAAATGTATTATTGGATGCAGGTCAGACGAGGAAGGGGGCCAGTCAATGGTATCAATTTTTTCATGCTCCAGGAACCGCCTACTCTCGTGGCGTGAGGCAGACTGTTGTCATGCACCAGGAGGAACCCACAACCCACTGCACTAGCACATGGTCTGACGATGGGTCCAAGGATTTCAAGAATACCTAACCAAAGTCATAGTGCTGTTACCTAGACTAAGGTTAGTGCAACCTTCCATAGATATTCCTCCACAGACCATTACTGACACACCACCAAACAATCATGCTGAATGGTTTTAAAGAAAACAAATTAATGAATCCAAATCAGCCATCCTCTTCTTTAATCATTCTGAAAGAACTTTCTACCACTCTTTTCAGCTCTCCCAAAGTAACTACCCATCTCCTGGAATCTCCCATGTGCTTTTGAGATTGTGCTCAGGGACACAGCAAACCTTCTGGAAATTGCACATATTGACGTGTTGGATGCTGGAGGAGTTGGACTACCAGTAGAGACAGTAGCCCTAGTGCACCTGTTGTTAATTTAATGAACACAAAGGCAGCTGAAACTGATTAACAACACTCTCTGCTACTCAACTGACCAGATCAATATGCGAGAGGTTTGATTGAATTGATGCTACACTCTGATTAAAAAGTGTTCCTTTTATTTTTTTTTCGAGCAGTATGTGAAATATTTCTGATTTAGGTCAGCTGGGGCATTTTTGTGTGGAGTCTGCATGTCCTGTCTGTGCCTGTGGCCATGCTGTCTGGGCACTCCAGCTTCCTCACAAAGTCCAAAAACAAGCATGTTAGCTTAACTGGTGATTCCAAATTGGCCATAAGTCTGAATTTGAGAATAAATGTTCATCTGTCTCTATGCTTTAGCTCTGTGATGGGCTCAGTGTCTAGGATGTACCCTGCCTCTCTCACTCCCTGTGACGCTAGTTGGCTAAGACGTGCTGGATGGAAGTCTGAATATTTTATTTGTCCAATAAATCATCCAAGTATTTTATTTTTTTAAATATTATGCTCCATTCATTAACTAGAGGATTTATATGAGATCATGAGAGACAGTTTTTGCTCCTTGTTGTTCATAATGAGTAGAAGATGAGTGTTCATTATGACCTTGTAGCTGTCATGGTGAGGATTTAAGACTGTTGGCAGGCAGGCTTGAGTATTTATGGTCACTGTGACAGACTTGGAAAAGAAAAACAGTACACAACAGCTGTATGCTGCTTTCACATTTTCTTACTGTGTGAACAGTTTTCATCTGTGCTTCAAAGCAATTTCTTACACAAAACTGTAGTGACGTAATGGTACAAGAAAGGCTTTCTGTTAAATAACATGTTTTTCTCAGCACTGACAAAAAACCTTGTGCTCAGTGCTCAGTGCTTTAGAAGATGCTCTGATAATTTCTCATAGCTGCTGGTGATTTAAAAAATAAAAATAAAAAATGAATGTGTCATTTTTATAATTGAAAACAGGGCCTTCTTTCAGGGTGCCTCACATACATATTCGATATTGGCTGTTCTTGAGATCACACAATCATATGATACAACTAAACAGAAAATTGAGAAGCAGACAATTATTTATGGGCTCACGTCTTGCATAGTCAAGCATTTTATGTGTTTCGCATGCGTGTGTGTGCGAGACCGCACACCAACAAAACCTCACGCAGCTTTCTCGCCTGACTTGGCAGCGCTGTCTCCCCGAGTCTGACAGTGAGGACAGATGGCAAGGACTTACCCCACCAAGAAAGCCTCCAACACACAATCTAAGCCATAATACACGACACAAAAACTTCCCTGGCACCTCCTGACTACTATCACAGTCCAACAATGAGTCATGTTTAGCGTCCTCTCCCACCAACTGACTGTGTGCGCAAATTTGGATGACAGCATACTTTCATGAACCACCTTAAGTCAGCAAGCGAAACCTCAGCCCCTGCTGTGCTTTTCTGATTGCTCCCCAAGCAAAGTCCTTGTATCGACCGCAGCATCACACATAGACTCGACTTTAACAAGCCTGAGGCAATTAGTTTTATAAAAAACCTAATCCCATGGGTCGTGGCATAATAAACCCACACTCCTGATCAAAGATCCAAATTCATTCACTGGAATAATTTTTCTTAATGTCTACCCTGACCACCACTGTTGAGCTGTGCTACAGAGGTTTTTGCTGCACCTGCTTGAAAAGTTCATTTGAAATCTGATCACTGTTACATGCTTTTCAGAATTGTAAATAAAAGGTAGCAGACAGAATTTTAAAGCTCAATTAACTATGAATATCACATATGTTCATTGACAAAATGTTTATATATATAAAAAAATATAGCATGCCAAGTCTCAGTCACGGACAGCTGATCTTTGTCGGCTCAAGTGTGTGTGCGTTGAACACGAATTAGAAAACTGGTCAGTTCTGTTTTTGTAGGCTATTTATCACCAAGAATATTCAATCAAGTCATTCTGAGCTCTCTGATTAGGCTTTGGTTGTGTAATACTTTGGAAAACAGCAACATTGAGTGATTAAACATCAGGAAAGGATGTTTGGAGAAACTTGGCTGAATCGGAGCACACACAATGCTCTTGTACACTTCTCCATTCACCCTGTTGATTACAATACTAGTGTTCCAATTCTACTGGCAACCATGCATGCTCGTCCCATAACGCGGTTTACAGATAAGGAGGGTGCTTTGCACAATGAGCTGCTTGTTTTTCGCTTCACTTTGTTTTTACAATTTTATTCCATTTTAATCAAAACTGACTTTTCCTTCTTCACAGTGCACATGCTCCCCCACAAGATCTGCTAGCTTGTTCTCTATCCCCTAGTTCTCTTTGTAAACCGGCTTACCTTTTCATATCTAAAAGTTTTTTCCATGACTGGGTTTAGTCAAATATCTCCTGTGCACACATTTTTCTTTTTAACGTGAGTGCCAAAGTACAAAAAAAACAAAAATAAAAAATAAAAAAACCTGATTCAGTGGAAACATAAATCCTTCCACCAAGATTCTGAATGACTTGGACATGAGCTGGCTTTCACAGCAACTACTTTCTATCCAACAGAACAGCTACAGGTAGTGTGGGAGTGTAACAGAAAGCACTTTCCACCTGATGAGCAGATATTCTTTTTGCACAAATTGTTCTCACTCCCCCTGTTGTGTCACAGGGATGAGCGGTAACCATGCCAAGAAACATTGGAACTGCTGTCCCTTTGTTGCTGCCCAACACTGTCAATACTAAATCAGTTTTTATTGGGTACAAACTTTTTTCCCTGATTTTTTTTTTTTAAACTTACTGTATAAATTACTACATTGTAAATCACAACAGGTCAATGAATCCGAACCATTGGCCATTAAATCTAAATTCATGTAAATGCAATCAACAAGTGCTAAAATAGAAAAAGACAAATTTTAATGAAATCAAGAATACATCTCCATCCTTTAATGCAAACACATGCAGATGAAAGTACTACACCTTATACCTGCTTTCTATTATGTCCTCTGGTACATGTTCAGCTGTTAAAGCACTTTCACCTTTAAACAAATGTTTAGAAAACTGTGCTGGGCAAGAAAATATTTTGTTCTGGTCCATATAAAACCAAAAAAAGAAAAAGTCTTCTCTTCTATAAGTACACAACGAATCCAGTAATGGTGGAGTCAAACAAGGATGCAGTAGCAGTTTTAGCTGGAATATTTTTTGTTTCTAACAAAAAGCATCCTCTGCTCACTCCAGTGTGATCTAGGCATCATCAGGTTTATCTGCTGGTGGTCCACATGGCTGAAGCATCTTCTCCATCAGGTTGAAACGAACACGCGCTTTGCTCTCGTTCTCAGCCACAGCAAAGTAATTCAGCAGGTCAAAATGTCCCATGTAGGAACAGTAGGAATCACGATGCTGATTGACCAGCCATTCCCACTTGCTGGTGTCGGCGTGTCCTGTGCCGATATACTTTGATTGAAGATGCTCCAGCTGACTGTGGATGTTGTAGCGGTCTGTCATTCTTGCTGAGATGAGTCCTGGAGGCTCTAGACAGGGGAAGAGATGAGAAAGAAGTTAGAATATAAATACAAAATAAATAAATTAAAAAAATATATATGCAAAGATGGATCACACAATGAGATAACAGGCTAAAGACTTTAAGATGGGCTATTAATCAAAGTCTGTATTCAATTAGAACTATAGCTTTTAAAGAAATTAATAGAAATGACTGCGACTGTGCTTTTTGTCTTTTAACAAAGGGTGAGGGTTCATATTTTGCCCTATTCTATAAATCCAGTGAATCCCCTTCCTTTGCACTGACACAATTTTGCCTCGCACTAAACACCCAGTGTTCCCTTCAGGTTTTGGCAGGTCAGCTCAACCAAAAATGATATAAAGAGAGACTTTTTGGTCATCAAAACGAAAACCAATTCAGTTGTTTGGAATAACTTTGATTTTAAAAAGTGACAAAGAACAAGCAATACATTTTCATCATTGTTTAAAAAGCTCAAAAGTCTTACCAAGTTAAAGAATTGCAAGCTTAATACTGAGCTAAAATAACCATGATTATTGTGTTACAGTATTTTTATCCCTTATCCCACATATTGAGACTGTGTCCCACATTTTCACTGGCTCTGGTTTTCCAAATATAACACAGACAGTTTTCTAAGGTCTGGTTTTCATCCAGTGGTTGTTAAGAAATAGGAAGAGGCTGTCACCATCGATGAAGTGCAGATAAAGGTCCAATTTAGACTTCTGTGGGCATTCTTTTTAACGTCTACGACACAACCTACGTAAGTCGCCGACCTCGTTGCTGTCATTGTGAATTTTGTTTTAGTAACAGTGTGGTCGTGTCCTGATGTTTTATATTTATTGCCAGCCATGGTAGAAACAAAGACTCGTTTTCTTTACCATCCGTTGTGCTTCTGAGTAAAGTCACATACCAAAAGCCGATTGATTCGGAGCCAAAATAAACACAATTTTAACCCGTTTAAGGGCTTGAAAGTATAGGGACCCATGAATGAAACGCTATCTAACAGCAACAGCACATGTGGACATCAGAAGAAACGTGCAGCTAAAAAGGAGACGTTCAGACGGAGAAGTTCAGTCATGTAACCTGAATATTTTTCTTGTATTTTGTATTTACGAGTCAAGCAATGCCACAACAAATGTTAACCCGATGAGTGATTATACTACTCTGAAGCAATTCAAACTTTATTTAAATTTGAAGTAAAAAGATTTCTATGTAAACAGAGAAATTCCTGCTAATGCTAATGTGAGGCTAATTAGCCAGTGTTAGCCTATTCACCGTATCTGTCAACTGCTCTCTAAATGTTCCTTTTAAAGTTAATATAATAACAAGGAAGACATATTTTAAGTTGAAAATAGAAAGGATACTTACATAAAATGTCAGGAATTCAAACACGAAGGTAGGAGATGTAAATAAATTACACGACCGTCTCCAACTCAACACAGCACCACGGAGCGATCACTTCCGGCTGGTTCGCCCAGTAAAATGAACCGGAAAGGAACACAGACTGTAAACTCTGCGTTTCTCGTGTACATCTTAAACCAAATT
>NW_024582407.1:2577923-2581108 GCF_018398535.1 Haplochromis burtoni | reverse complement strand
TGACCCCCCTCTCTATTCTGATTTCAAATTAATGCCTTTTAAAACGACATTATAGGACATATAAGGGATGATTTGCACCAAGAGCAATCGATACTCTGAATAATGAGATGCTGTGATGTGTTTTTATCATTGTATTGAAGTGTTGTATATGTATATGTATGAATGTGGGTTCATTTGAAGCAACTTGATTGGTTGATTTATGACTTGGTGAAACAAAGACAATTTTCCATTGATTTGGTTAATAAAGCTATTCTATTCTATTTAATCATATAGACTGGGCTCTCGGGCACGGACACCTTTGCTAGAATGTCAGCGATGTAGTAGCTCATCCACCTCATGATCCATCATAATACAGAGGTTATTGTATTGTGTGAGGTGCAGAAAGAAAGTTTTGTTGTCACTGGCTGGCTTTATTGCAGAAACTCATAAGAATTGAAATCCACTGAGAAGTCAAGCAGGCTTATAAACATGTGGATCCAGGACAAATTAATGTCATTTCACTAAAACTGGACCTCCAGGAGAAGCAGTAATTCTTGTGAAAATGGAAAAATGTCCATGAAACAACAACTGTAACCTTGACATTGACAACGAGAACAATTTCAGTGAAGAACCATCAGGTGATCACTGTTTTACTAAAATCTGACCAATAGTCCAATTCAGTTTATTTATGTCATGCCAAATCACAATAGTTGCCTCAAGGTGCCTTTTATTGTAAGGTAAAGACCCTCCCACAATACAAAGAAAACAGCTTTATCACAAAGGAAAGTTTTAAGCCTAACCTTATAAGTAGAGAGGGCATCTGTCTCTCGAATAGTCGAATGGGAGGAGTGATTCTTGTGAATTGTCAGAGCGAAGGATAACAGGGGCCTTGCCATTAGCTGTTTGACCCAATTAACTCAAAATGTGTCTGTCTCTGTTTGTGTTGCATGTTTTCTGTTAAATTGCCAAATTTGTCTGTATGATGTTCTGTGGCTAGGTGCAAAGCAGTTATAGCTTAACCACAGACATTAGCGTTATGGCACTCATGGGTAGGATGATGAGCAATATTCCAGGCTCACCATTTAATTTTGAGCCAAAATCACCACATTTCTGAAATGTTTACTTATATTTTTGTGAACAGTTGGGCTCTATTCTCGTTATATAACATTAGATAACACTAGTGTGGCAATACATGTGGCACAATAGTGCATGGTTTGCCTCACGGCAAGAAGGATTTCAGTTTGAATCCCGTCTGGGGCTGTTTTTGTGTAGAGTTTGCAGGTTCTCCCCATGTGGGTTCCTCCCACAGTCCCAAAATAAACATGGAGTTAAGTATACTGGTGCACAGCTGCAGTGCTAATTTTTTTTTAACACAGTTTTGAAAATAAATCTGAGAGCTGCTGTTTTATGCTGATATTTGGACAACTAAAAACTCAAGGTACAGTTTAGGGTCATATATACAAGTTGCTGACTCTAACTGACATTCCTTGGACTTTGATGCCTGTGTTACTGCTATTTTATTCCTGGGGAATGTTAGTGTTTAGTCACAATGGTATTGGACACTTTAACTTTTTGACCTGACAATAAATGGATACATTTTATGAATACATAACAGGCTGTAATTTATCCCAAGGGCAGTGTGAATGTCATTAGGGTCCCAACTAAAGAAACAGAAAGGAAATAAACGTCGAGACTTCTGGTATCTGTCGCATTCAGATCATTTTCTGGGAGCCATGAAGGTCTTGTAAAAACTATTACTACATCTACTATAACATTTTACTGTCTGGCTGAACATTGTAAAATGTTTCTTTGGGGAAAACAATTTCAATCCAACATTTCTACAGAAACTATGAGCACATGACTCCTCGGCTTCATTAATTTTAATAGTTTTTGTGCATCTCATAGACTGTGTTCATCTCTAAGGCGCGATAACAGAAAGATGTGCGTTGAGGTTACCCGAAGGTAATTTTAATTTTTGCAAACGCATTCTCCCGAGAGTTATATTTATTTTTATTACCAAACTTATTTTCAGTCCCAACCCTTTTAAGATAACATACTGCACTTTGGATGATTACCTGAATTTTTCATGTTCTTTATATTTTCAGTTTGGTTGGTTGTTTATAGAGCTGAGTCATCTCTTTATTACTGTTCTGACACTGCCGTGGTCATCTGGGTAGCTGCAAAAATTGGTGTTTGCTGGTTTTACCCAAAAATGTTTCTGCTTTTGATCCCAGGAGCCATATATGCAGCAATGAGTTGGAATTCGGCAACATTTAGAAATAACTAGAAATCTGGAAGAAATCACTGGAAAAACAGAATAGTGCCATCAAAGTTACATTCCTATGATGTGTCAGATCAGATCAGTATTTAGATACACAAAAGCGTTTTCCATGTTTTAGGACCATTTCATTAAGGTTTATTTTTACATTTGATTAAACTACAGAAGACAACATACCACATTGAATTATGTCCCATGAGGACTGCTCTTCACTATCAACAGTCTAGCTCACTCGTTCTGTAGAAAAATATCTGATGAAAATAACGTGGCATGATGGATTATAGCAATAAAACAGGAAGGTGCATTTATCAAACTGAACCCCAGGGATGATATTCTCTTTTTTTTTTTTTTGTCTGTCCCGTTTGGCTCTTTTGCCCTCAGAATTATTGTCTAAAGGTGAAGAAAGATGCCCAGGTAATTATATAATTTAGGAAATACAGAGAGTGACAATAAATACATACATACTTACATAAAGAAACAAAACATCAAAACGAGCTGCTCGTTCGTGACCTGTGTGCTTCTATTGGGATTTCTGAAATTTTATACAGTACATGAGGCAACGTTTATTTTACAAAAATTAAACAGCGGGGCACTGGCCCAGGATCACATGTTGTGCAGCTACAAACAAATGAAAACATCTGCTTATCATAGGTTTAAGCCTAACATTTAGTATAGGGAATAGTAAATAATGTGCACATTTGCAATGTAATGCACGCACACACACAATTAATATTACATAATAATAATAATAATCAGTCATATAATAGGGCAATCGTGGCTCAAGAGCTGGGAGTTCGCCTTGTAATCGGAAGGTTGCCGGTTCGAGCCCCAGCTTGAACAGTCTCGGTCGTTGTGTCCTTGGGCAAGACACTTCACCCATTGCCTACTGGTGGTGGTCAGAGGGCCCGGTGGCGCCAGTGTTCGGCAG
>NW_024582407.1:2563573-2576255 GCF_018398535.1 Haplochromis burtoni | reverse complement strand
TAAAGAAATTCCTTGGTAATCTTTGTTGATTGGCTGACAGAGTGGTGTAGTGGTTAGCACTGTCACCTCACAATAGCAAGGTCCTGGGTTTAAATCCATTCTGTGGTCTTTCAGGGTGGAGTTTGCATGTTGGAGAAGTGGAAGAAGATGGTGGATAACAGACCTGTGTTAGCAGAGGATAAACTTAGACTGCAATTAGTATGAGAAATAAACAAGCTAATCTACTAACAATAAACAAGCCTCAAAGCCCAGTGCCATAATTATAATAAACTGGGATCTGAAAAAATGAACTGACAAGCAAAGCAATCATTCATTTGACTTGTCTGATCTTGATGTGTAAGAAAATGCAACAAAGCTTTTTCTAACCTCAGTCCAAGTCACTCACTTTTATCTCTTCATGTGTGAATTTCAGAAGTGCTGGAATAATTTTTTGTTGGAGGGTCAGGTTAGAGAGCAAACCTGCGCAATTTATGCAGAAATTCACCAGGAAGACCTTGATGTTAGAAAGTGTGTCAAGTAGTGTTGAAAGTTTCTTTGTAGCTGGTATTACAACATCTGCTGAAAAGCCCTTAATAAAAGTCCCAAAGTGTGTAACTGTCTTGCAATGTGTGGAAGAAAATGTCATGCAAGTTTTAAATAATGGGTGCTGTAAATATATGAAAAGAAATTATATGAGTACAGACAGATTATATATGTGTTTCCAGTAGTTTTATGGGTTTTTTGGCTTTCCAATCAAAAACAAAAAATATGTAAATTTTTATCCCACTCTGAGAAAGTTACACCTATGGCAAAATAACAGCTGCTGGGATGTGATAATCAAACTTTGATAGCCAATCTTTTAGTGAGCTGGGACCTGGAAAGTGCAAAGCAAAGCACTAGCGGAGAACAGGGTAATGAAATCAAGTGGATTGATGGGAATATTACCTGACTGGATGGTTCCCGTGCCCCACAGTCTCGTTGAGTAACAGCATAGTAAGAAATGGAGTCAGCGATATTTCCATTGATTTAAACCCGGGCTCATTCCCAACTACCGTGCACTGGAGATAGACGGGGAAGCACAAGAAAACTACACCCTGTTGGGTACTCAGAGTCGTGGTTGGTTGGAGGACTGACAAACGGAGGCAACTTATTGGTCAGATGACAAACTGCCCACTTTTTGCTGGATGGCTGGTTTATTGGCAACTAGAGCCATAAGATGGTGGCAGTTTTGTGGGACTCAGTGGTCTGTCACGCTGATTTGCTTAGATAAGCTCGACCAGCTGGCTGTTTTTTTGCTGGCTTGCTCTGTGTCTTTCCTCCATGACTTTCATTTCCTCACCACACCTGAGATTCTGACTGTGGCATCTGGCTCTCACCCTCCCTATGTGCTGTGAGCCATTGCAGTAAAATGCTATGTTCCTCTCCATCAAATGAGGAGAGCCAGCTAGCCATTTATCTAAGAGTGTGAAATAGCCTGAGGAAAGCACTGCTCTATGAAAGCGCAGAGGAGCGCTGGGGTATCAAGGCCTGAAGGACTTAAATTGGATTCGACACAGCCCCGAACACACAAACTCACTCCTTTTTGACCCTCCTTGTTTGAGATTTCATAACAGATTTATGTTTTTTGCTGCTATAAAACAAATGAAAAATAAAGTCATTAGTCTTTCTATTTCTTACATGCTTCAATCATGCAGGAGTTTGTTATTAGAAAGCAGCACATGGTTTTCCCACCAGGTAAGCAGGTAAGACTGCATGACTCTGAAACAAATAGAAGCCGTATTTAAGTAAGTAAAAAATAGTTCATTTCACTAATGAAGCCAAGACTATTGGAGATGATGCGATGCAAGTCTTTAGTCTAAACAAAGTGAAGTTTATTTTTAATGGGACCATAAATCTCAGTGAAGGCTTATTAAAGAGTAAATGTTTGTTTTGCATTTATTTTGTCTTTCATAAATCTTCTATTTCTCATAATAACAACTCATAAAAATGTCCCCTTGTTTATGTTTCTTGCTCGCTATTAATACAAAAGCAACCATTTACATGGGTGGATCACACATGAGACATATTTCTTTTGGATAATCTACAAACATAAACGTTTAGTATTCAAGAGAAAGAGAAAGCTTTCTGTTTGTTTTACTAAATTGAAATGTTCGCGTGCATCACAAATATCTTATCAAATTTGTCCAGTTTTGAAAAAAGATTATCAGAAAGAGTGCATTTGCATACATAACTTATCAGCTCTCCCCTGCATGCACAAGCGCATATTAGGTTTCCAGACTGGAGCATGAAATAGGTCACGGTATTGTGTTTTTGTATTATTTTATACAACACAGACCCTTGATTTTGTCCCCAAGACAAAGGTTTAACCTTTTAAATATCAAGTTATTAAACTTGGATTTTGGGGGATTAGGTTTGTGTTGGTTGATTGGCTTTCCATATGGAAAAGGGCAGATTCACAACATCGGGTCTGGGTGAGGTCTCGGTCTCTGCAGGAAGACGGGACAATCACTGTCACTTCGTAATAATTGCTATGACAGGATAAATCATGCTGCCAAGTCCAATAAGGCAATGTCTGGCTCCTGAGCAGCCGCTTACATGACAAGATGGGGTTTGAAGCATCTATGCGGCAAATACATGCTGTGAATACTTCCATGCACTTCTGAAACCATGATGATGTGTACAACCCTCGTGCACATTACACAGACATGCTAAGACTGAATGGAGTCTATATTGATAAAAATGATAAGTTTTGTATTTTAGACAAAAAAAGTGATGTGGCAATCTGGGACATCTTTCCAATATGTTTGGAAATAGCCTCTCTAAATCATTTCTTTTTCTTTTTTTTATGCAGCTATCCAGACAATCAGTCCCAGAGTGAGCAAAATGAAATGCTGCTGAAACAGTTTTCAGTCCTTTTAAAATGCCCTGTTTTACTTTCCCTTGACACTTGGTAACACATATTACGCCATACTGCACCATATGTCAAGCGTGTGCCCTCTTGCTGAGTGAGAGCACTGCAAACGAAATGCACCTGGCCATAATCAGGCCCAACAGCTGAGAAAACTATCATTTCAAATATACAAGGGAGACACAATAGATTTTAGATGGTTTTCATTTGCATGTGAATCCTTGAACATTGAATAACATTTAAGAGAATTACAAGCAGAATTGCTAAAAAGAAAAAAAAGATTAAAAAAAACTTTAACAGCACTTTTTATTGTATTGGGGAAAAAAAGAACAAATACATGACCACAACACGTGCTCGCTGAGTGTTATTAATGTGTCAAGCTTACAGGGCACTTGTGGTGTTATTACAGCAGACTGAAGGAACATACCAAAGAAAAAAAATGCACCACATAGTTTTTAGTCACTGCTGCAGTGCACAGGTGCTCACAGGGGACTCATTACCCATTCCTCACATACAGGTACAAATTTGGCAGCGGTTCCAGACTTTTGAAAAAAGATGCCGCATGATGACACCCACGTTTGCTTCCTGACTACATGTGCTTTCCTGACTCATTCCCATTTTCTACAACCAGCCAATCCTCTGCCTTCTGCTTCCACTGGCACGTGCATGCCCAGCATCCGCGAGTGGTCCTGGCATAAGTGTTTTCAGGCATGTTAGTGAATGTAAATTTCTTCTGAATGTGTGGATGTATAGCCTTATGTTGAAATCTTGTCATTTTTAAAAGTTAACATCACTCTGAGGTGATGCAGCACCCAAAGGCTGACATGTGAAATTTCCAAATGTCGCAGCAATATGTTTATAGATTATCTGGTGATAAATTATAGTGGTAGGAGGTAATGCGTGATTAATGGGAGAAAACACTCAAGCTGCTGAATGTGAGTAAAGTCTGCCTGAAGGCAACAAAATGTATTTTGTATAGTTCATTTTTCCTCATGATCTGTTTCTGTTGTCAGTATTTGTATTTGTCTCTGGGTTCACAGACCAGCTGCACTGTGTTTAATTTGAGCGTGGAAAACATTCTTGTTTTTGAATACAAGGAAGACTGGAATGTAGATAATGTTTTATTTAAATGCAAGAATAAAGGTAGTTCAGTTAGATTTAATGACACTTTAATCCATAGACAACAACCAGATAACTGCAATATTACATGTACAGTGTTACAGAGAGCCATCCATAAATCATAAATTCTTGTTTTTAACATTAAATCACAAGACATGTCACTTTAAGACCAGAATACATTTTTTATAATTCTCATAAATAACAAAATAAAGAAGAGAGAGTTTCATGGCAGCACATGTACAGCTCAAGGACGGTAATGATTCAGTTCTAGGTGCACTCGGAGCCAGATGTTGCATCTTGCACATGTTAAATGTACCTTGCTGACCTTCAGGGTGGATAGTGTAATGTTTTTCTTCATTTGAATGGAATTAGAGTATCATCATCTTATTGTAGCTGCACACATGCAGTTAGAAAGCGTAAAGGTGAAAGACGTTTCACCTCGCTATTTTTTGTTTTTCGAGTTGTTCAGGCAAGAGTCAATTTAAAATTGCAGGATAGGTTATTGGTTTTGGCGAATGGTGTGCTCTCCAGAGAGGCTCTCTAGTTATTACTGAATCAATGGATCCTTGATTTTTAGCAGAAGTAGATCAAAGCAGGCTTCTTGTTTGTAGCAGCAACCTTCAGTTTTGTGGACTGAAACCATTTCACCTACAGTTAGCTGGTTAAAGTAAGCTAAAGAATATTGAAAACAGGGTCTTAAATATGAACTTTACTGCTACATATATGATCAAATATCTACTGAGCTTCTAGTGCTTGAATTCTGAGACCAGCCTGAGTCTTTTTAGCTCTATAAGTGGGTTGAGGCTTTTAAGTTGGTAGCAGATTACAAATGTTGTGCTATTTTAGGTAATATTAGTTTGGCTTGCTTCCTCTTATGTTTCGTTTTTCCAAGCCTGTTTGTCTTCCTCTGACTGCTCCTGTAAAATGATTTCAACAATTACTTCATACAAACACAAACAAATGCATGAAAGACAACTTTTAAATACAACAATGCCATGCATAAAGCTTCAGCATTGGAGATATTTAAACAGATTGCCTGGCTCGCTGATATTTAATTATTTGCAACACTAGACTAAACCTAAACTTTTCTAGCATGTATGCTTTTTCAGCATAACAAATTTTCTTGTTATACAATGTGCAGAAGGACATCATTCACCCTGAGGAGATCATTAATCTACGACACAGTTAACAAATGTGGCAAACTCTCAGCTCTCACGCTCAGCTATAGCCACTCTTCAAGTTATCTAAACAGGAATTTCTCTAGACTTCAGGTGGAAACATAGTCCGATTAAAACCCTTCCTCCCTTTGTTTGCTGCTACAACTGTTCATTCCTTCTCTTCATTCCTGGCCTGAAACGCTGCACAAAAGCTGACATTTGACTCCTTTGTTTACATGATGTGTTTTGTGTAATGAAACATAATGTTCTCGTTGCCAAATGAAGAACACATTGCGCATGAGATACAACATTTGACAGCTCATGCACCACAGAGCAAATTTTGCTGCTGTTTTGAAGCTTGATGGGCTGCGAAGAATCATCTACAGTTTAGTCTTTCACACTGAAGCAGTATGCACAGTGTGCCATCCTCGTATAGCACTTTTCATCAAAAACAATTTGCAAAGTTAAACTCTCTGTGTACAACAATTTACATACACAGTATTCTGATTTGCAAACGTACTGATTAAAAGCAGATTTAATAATATACATATATATATATAGATAATATATAGAAGAAGACGGCTGTAGTGATCGATGTAGCGGTTCCGAATGACAGCAATATCAGGAAGAAGGAACACGAGAAGCTGGAGAAATACCAAGGGCTCAGAGAAGAGCTCGAGAGGATGTGGAGGGTGAAGGTAACGGTGGTCCCCGTGGTAATCGGCAGCATAGGCATACGGTGACTCCCTCAAGCTAGGGCGAGTGCTCCAGCAGATCCCGGGAACAACATGCGGAGATCTCTGTCCAGAAGAGCGCAGTCCTGGGAACAGCTAAGATACTGCGCAGGACCCTCAAGCTCCCAGGCCTCTGGTAGAGGACCCGAGCTTGAAGGATAAACCGCCCGCAGGGGCGTGCTGGGTGTTTTATATATATGCATATATAGTGTAGGACCACACTGATTTTAATGATTTCACATTCATTAAAAAAAGCGACAGAATACTTACAATATTTTACATGGCAGATTAATACAATCATTTACTTTTACAGATCCTTAGAAAAAAATACCAGTACATTGAATATCGCGTAGAGCTACTATGAAAAAAGGCGCTCAAGTTTGGCATATGGCACAACACGTAGGCACAAGCAATTCTAGTGATTACAACAGGTGTTACTGTCCCGCTTGGCTAAACTTTTTCAGAGAAGTGACTCCACTTTAACCCATACCTGTTGTAATGGCTGCTTAACTATACACTGGTAAAAGCATACGTCTGCACTATTTGCTGCAACAGCACACACTGAAGGTTGTGCAGGACAGGCTGATGAAAGCTTTTTGCTGGTTTAGAGCATCCACAAGGATGCACTGTGGTAAACAAATAGACATTCGTACATATGTCAGAGTTTGCAGAGAAAGTACAATACTGTACTACATCTGTGCTTCATGGTGAAATCGTTACTGAGTGCAGTGCAACTCACAACTCATCTTCTTGAAGTGGCCAAAGTTTGAACGGCACTACGTAGATCACTCGACGGAAAATTCTGCTAATCAGGTGTAAAAGTGAAAAGCTGCTGATCTGATATAGAAGCAGTGTGAGGCGCTGTAATTAGCTATGAAAGACATTTTCTCTACGATCATGTCTTCATGCAGTGACAGAGGAAAAGAACCAACGATAAGCAGATCCTGTGCCGCGCAGCAACACGGTGATCTGTTCTTTTTAGACATCTGGAAAAAAAGTGGCAGACTGGTGTGAAGCCATATGAGCTTGACAAATACATTTAACTGATTAATTTTTTACACTATAATGAATTAGTTAATACGAGACTTTGATGAACGGGGCAGCTCTGTACAAAGCAGAAAGAACAAAACAAGACACATATACGTATCGGTGGCTTGTGAAAGTGGCTTTTATAGTTCTGTCAGTATATTTTTATGTTTACCACACATATTGAATCTGCGTAGTCCATTCAATACTAAGGTAACACAAATAGTTTTACCTCTCAACTTAGTGCAGAAACTTCAATTCAGACACCCTGATGTGGTAATGACTGGTTTTCTTTGAGTATAACTTGTATGAGTTGAGTATGACTACACGGTGGAGGTCCCCCCTGCAAATGTTAAAAACAGGACCATTCTTCTATATACATTTGTATGTGAGGTATGTGCATTCCTTTTAATCAGATGTGGTGGTGGTGGTGGTGGTGGTGGTGGTGGGGGGGTTGTTTTGTTTTAAAATAACACAGTGAAGGCTCCTGTACTGTCAGCAGTCCACATTAAAACAAATCCTGCTGCCATTTTAGGTTTCCAGCTACCTCAAGGCCACCTGGGCTGTAAGAAGGGGATTCAGCATTGTAGCATTGTTAACCTCCTTTGAGAAATTTGGTTGCATCTTAGTTGAATATTTTGCAAATCTCCTTTTGGCACAGTGATAGGCTAAAGACGGCTTATTCTCCCATGTGTCTCCTAATCATAGATCCTGAGGTCTATCATTTTTTGGCCCTGCAGGTGTGGAGCTGTTAACAGATTGAATTTAGGGATTGTTTTAGCTTAGACTCACACAGAGCTACATTTGAAACATGTGCATCCAGTAAAAAAAAAAAACATGCCACAAATCCACTTCACAAACAGTCCGGATGTGCTACCCAATCAATGTAACCAGTGTGTAAAAAAGCTTGCACAGCCATGTAGTTAGGTACACTAGCTGGCAGAGTAGTGGCCTGATGCAGTTACGCATTCTGGCTAAAATGTTCTGTGCTGTTGTGTCTTAGCCGTGTCCTGAATGGTTGTGTGAATGTGGCTTATGTGTACGTGGATAATCAGAGCCCCGTGGTGACCTGGGTGACTTCTGAGTTGAGATCGTCATTTGGAACACTGCCACAACAGCGAGAGTCCACTGACGACCCCTCCAAGGCTAGTCATACCTGCAGAGAAAGAAAGGACGTTTATCTTATTACACACTTTGTGAACCCATGGCCATGAGTTCACTAGAAATTCTTGGATAACTTTGAGGTTTGGCGATAAATTCATTATTGCTTTGTTGCTGAGAGTTTGATACTGCTTTTATCTTTGTAAAGCAAACATGACTGTTTCATTTAATGGTAGGTCCGGACATAGACACAAATTAAATGTAAACAAGAAGCACTGCAGCGAAGTGCAAGAAGTGCAGTCAGAGCTCAGCTCGCTAAATATTATGGAGACAAATTTACTTTTGTGGAAATGTTGTACATGCTTTCAAAAAGTGCATTGTACTTTGTTGTTATTAATGTGTTTAATAAAGAACCAAAAAAAAAGAATTATAAGAATTATAACAAATACATTTGAACCGAAAATGGCATATTTTTGAGTAAGGACTTGATCCTAATAGGTCCATCTGATAGGAGGATAAACTGAGATAGAAAGTGTACCCTACCATTGCAATTTCGAGACCCTTCAGTAGTCATATTAGTAGCAGTTATACACGTCAGAGTGGGAGCATAGAGGGCTGGGCTGGGACTGGGTTTAAAAGCCCACCAGTGAGAGGAGCATAATAAGAAACAGGTGAACGCAATCAGACGTTAATGAAGATAGTGAGAGAACAATGGGGGGAATTAAAAGCACCAAACGCCACATGAGAACATATTCTTCAAAATGTCTCACAAAATGAACAGAAAACACTGAGAGGGGGAACGCAAAAGGCACAGGAATAAAGGAAGGGAAGACATAAAACAAGGAGCTGCAACAGAAACCAGGTATTTTCAAATGTCATTTCCTCTAAACACTGTGCTGTTGAAATTCGCCCTGTTATGCAGTCGACATAGTTCACGGTATGAAATGATGCTACAGCCTTAGCTTAAGTTAGCCTAATGCTACAAGCAGGAATAGACATTTTTAACTTGGTTCTGTTCAAAATTAAGACTTGAGCCTCCCCTCATTTTTTACGGAAAAGAGAACTGGGTGAAGCAAATTTGTTGAAAAAAGGTTTAACATACGTGGAAACACAGTATTTAAGGCAAAACAGTGTGTTTAGGAAAAGAAAATGAAGCTATCACCGGTTAGATGCTTTGTGGTTTTACAAAATCTGACAGTACTTTTCTACATTCATAAAACCATCAGTTTGACAAAATCCCCCACTGGGTGAAATAAGCCTCAAACCATGGCAGAGCCTTCACCATGTTTATGCTTTGATTTTTCACACTGCAGCCAGTGAGAAATGATTCTTTCCCTCTCTTAAGAAAGCCTTCTCTATTGCCACCCTTCTATAGAGACCTTTACTGATGAGGCTACAGTGAAGGGGCGGATGCATCTCTCAGGTCCTGTGTCACGTCTTTGCTAGCTTTTTCTTTCTTTTTTTTGTTTCCGAAGAACATGACTTTCACATGTTGTTCATCTCCTTTTGTCCAGTTTCCTCCTTTTTTTTAAGGACACACCATACATGCAATAGCATTTTGAGAATCACCTTCTTGGTGAAAAACCAGAGCCATTTTCTGACTATCAAACTGTGTCATCTTCCTTTTGAAACTCGCTATTATTATACTATTTAAAAAGTTGTCTATGACTTGTATTCATGGCACTAGTTTGTCCTTTGAGTTAGGTGTCTTTCTAATGCTCAAGTGGTTCATAGGTCAGTGTTAACAAGCTTACCAAAAAAAACCCCACCAACACTAACAAATAAACCGCCTTGGAAATTGTCAGGCATAAGAGCTGGACTGAAAAGCAGCATATCCAGAGAAAATCTAAGAAAGACCTTAAAAACAAACAGGAGAACTGTTGTTAATAAAAATGTCAAGAAAGTCTGGCTCCTGGAAGCAAGATATGAAAAAATGAAGGCAGGCTCAAGACTTCTGCACAGTACTGCATGTCAGTTTAGATTGCACATACTTTTGAGGGGGCACAGTGACTTTCATTATCTCTGCTTCTGGCAACAAAAATTATGCAAGCCAAGCTTACCAGCTGTGCCACCAACTGTACAGATATTTGAAAGCTGTCGATGTTCTCCTCTAACATTGAAACACAGAGTGAAAGACTTCCACTAAATGCTCCTACCTAACTACTCCTTTAAAAACATTCAAGTAATACAGACACTGGTGACCTGTTGATTGGACCTTTCTCCTGTGTTTGCGCTGATGTGTTCACGCTGTGGGATCTTGCGGCTACTGGCTCCAGTCCTGGATGAATTCTGTATCTCCAACACTGAAGGACTTGGGGTGCAGAACTCACGGAAACAACGCTTGAAGTTCTCATCCAGGTAGCCATAAAGGATGGGGTTCAGACTACTGCAGGAGACAAAAAACAGGATCAAAGCTTATAACAAGCACAAAAATCAGCCTAAAGCTAAATTCAACTTTACTATATAATGTGGTTTCCTGATAACATTCTCCTATTATCCCGTCCTGCACCATTTTCCTTTTAAATGAATAATTCTAAAAACAATTATCCAGAATTTTGACGAAAAACAAAAACGGTGCATATTTTTCTCTGCTAGGCACCTGTTTGTGTAGCCGAGAGCGATGCAGAAATGCCAGGTGATAGTCTGGAAAGTGGAGTTGGGGATGGTGATCAGAGCTGAGATGATGACAAAGATGTGGATAGGAGTCCAGCAGACAATGAAGACGGCAACCACTACGAGGACCATGCGGGTGATTCGACGCAGATTCCTGTCTTTCTCCTGTGTGTGAAAAAGTTAGGCAGATTAGTGATGGGTACAAGACTGGTGAAAAGATGAAAAAGAAAAAAAACTGGAGAAGGCAGGATGGCAGGGAAAGATAAATAATAACGAAAGAATGACAGAGCAGAGAGGCTAGTGTGTGAAAAGGATGGAGATTAGAGAATGTAATCCTGAAAGGGAGGATGAGAGAGTAAGAGGAGAGAATTAAGAGCTATAGGCAGTAACAAATCCTGTGTACAAGAATGTTTACTCTTCCTTTTATTTCTGCTTTTGGATGTTTTCATTATGCAACAACTCAAATACTTAGTGAAAGGTTACTGTCGTGCATTCCAGTGTGGTGTTACCTTACCATTTATCTCCCCCCTTTGAATAAAAAAAGACAACTAGCTTTGAGGCATTTTGGTCATTAGACTCTTGTGTTGAAAAAATTGTGATTTGCCTTTGTATGTTTATGTTTTTCATTAAATCTTTATTCATTCAGAGAAAGCTGATGCTTTTTAAAGCATGGCAGCAGAATTTTCATTCTACCCATATTCATGCTAGTGAGCACTAAGAGGTTAATTAAAACTAAGCCGCAACCTCAGGCTTAAGTTGATTTTCCCTAATTACTTGGACTTGAGAGTGATGAGAGCACCATATTTGCAAGCATGCTCTGGGCAGGTTGCTATTGTGCCTCATTATTCTGAAAAATAAAATCAATTAGGTTTATACCCAAGGTTTAATAATTTTAGAAAATGCACAATTTGCATCTAATTAAATCCCCTTGACAAAATGCAAAAAAAGAGAAAGAAATTATATATGCAATTTTGGGGCTTTTGAAAGAAAATGCCTTTTTCCAACCTGGGAGCCCGACAGCATTCGCACGCTCTTTAGCCGCAGGATCATGAGGCCATAGCAGACAGTGATGATGAGGACGGGCATGATGAAGGCAAAGATGAACACACAGATCTTGAGCAGGGTGTCCCAGTACCAGGCAGGGTGGGGGAAATTCAGCTTGCAGTCCACTATGCCTGTGTCTGTGCAGGTTGAGAAGACACAGGATAAAGTCATCATAAACATTCATCATATGCATGTGTATGTATTTAACACAAACTCTATTTTTGCTTACTGCCTATTTTTTATTTTATTTTTTAATCATCATTGAAAACTATTTTAAAAATTACTGATTAGAAAATGAACTGTGGAAATTACTTTCATAAGAGTCCAAATTTTTCCATTCTTCACTTTATGAGAAGTGGTTGATTATAATCACTTTCAGTTGCAATATTTTATTATTGGACTCTAATGGTTAGATTGCAGTTCAAAATAATACCTATTATACTAAATAAACCCAGGCTGGGTCTTGGTGCAGCTCCACAGTTAATCAGCTGCCTAAAATATGGTGTTTTACAACCCCCACCCCCCTCACATTAAGGTAGCTTTCTTCTAATTGGCTTTCTCTTGTAAACAGAAACATTGAACAGAAGGTGTGCTCGCAGACAGAGCAGCACGCTCGAAACGACCATATAAAGAATCTCCACTTCCACTGACATCATACAGAGCCAAGAGCAGCCTGAGCTTTTGGGCTTGTAGGGCTTACGTATATAACCTGACCTCAGTATTTGAAACTTTGGGTATGTATACTATGAGCTCTATAGTCTCAGCATACACAAACATAAGATAGGATATAAACAGATCTATTTTAACTGCCTCTTTAAAATATGAAAATGCAGAAAAATAATTTTTCAGAGGGCAGTGTGACATCTTCAAATCGTGTTTTTTCTAAAACTAATTATGGAAAGCAAACACAACCAAAGAAGAAGCAATATCCCACATTAAAGAATCCTGTGGCTCATTTAGTGGTGTGTGTGTGTGTGTGTGTGTGTGTGTGTGTGTGTGTG
>NW_024582407.1:2544876-2563553 GCF_018398535.1 Haplochromis burtoni | reverse complement strand
GCAAAGAAAGCAATGTCTTCCTGAAGCTGCTTGAGAAAAACCTTTTCACTGAAAACTGTTATGTCAAAGTAAAGCAATCACATCTTAAAGAACCTTGCCCCCACAGCTTTGCAGTAAATCTCCTTTTACTCTCTCTTCTTAAACAGATTGAAAGAATGCTTGAGTTTCATTTTTATTCAGTTACCGTCTTTACCACTGCATTTGCTCCTGTATTTGCTCCTGGATATGCTTCCTTTTTTCCTTGCAAGCAGCTTTTTGGCTGTGAAGACGGCTGTATTTGACAGCAGCCAGAACTAGTTATTTGTACAGTTACACAATAAATATTGTGATTTCTCTTCATTTACATGTGCTGGAGTGTGTAACTGCTTTTTCAATCAAAAATGAAGAGACTGAACTGAATGAGTTCATTATTGTTTTGTAGTTTTTGTGCCATTGTTAAAATGCTGTTTGTAAAAAGAAAAATTGCATAGGGTGTGTATACATTTTCCCACACAACATTATTTAATATTTAATTCCAAATTTGGGTAACTCCTAACAACTTGACTAGTTTACTAAACGTATGATGAATTTTGAGGTGTAAAATACAGCGAAAGGGAAAAAAAATGGCCACATATACTTGCAAGGGTTCATTTTGACTCCCCATTGAAAAACTATAGCTTTGGCTGGTAGCTTACTTACAAGGGATGACCACAGCGTTTTGGCTTTGGAAGATTTTTATGCTGGGTGCCTTTCCTGACACAACACTCAAGGGGTTTGTGTCTCCTCTCAGGATCAAGCCAGGGATAGTTTATTAGGGAAATGTGTAAACCACTACAATACACTTATGGAAATTAATGAGATAGCATACTTGACAATAACAGTACACTTGATTGCCTCGCGACACATGTTGTTTATGCACTTTTTGATGTGAGGACTTCCGTATCATGAGCCAGAGTGAGCTAACAGGCAAACATATGGGGGGCTGGAGTTAGATAAGTGGTGAATAATTATTAGACAGAAGAATGGGGTAGGGGTAGAGTATTGAGCCAAGGTAGAGTGAGGCAAAGTAGATGTGTGCAGAAGTGGACAAGTTGATAGCTGTGCAGATCAGTGAAGGAACCTTAATTGAACTGAGCAAAGAATCCAGATTGTGGCAAACTGAGCTGAGCAAGTAACTAGAGAGAGCAAGGGAGCAGCGAATGTAAATTGGACAGGTTTCAGCAGAGCTGAGGAAGTGAAGGGCTGCAGACAGGATGGAGTTTGAAGGGATGAAGGCTGGCTGCAGGTGGAGTAGAAGTGGGTGGTGTGACAAACTTCCACTCTTCTACTTTTAGAATATGAAATTTGCTGCAAAGTGTTCCTTATTTTGTTGTCACTGTGGCCAACTGTGTGGTGAATTTTGGAATTTAGACAAAGGCTGGATCAGTACGCGCTGGCCAGCAATCTGTTCTTTATTTTGGCACACCCAACATCACTTTATTGTCGAAAATTCATAATTAAATATGTAATTTAATGTTCTTCTTCTAAAATAAGTGGGGGTTTTTTTTGTGGGTTTTTTTTTTTTATTATTGGTGGATTCTAGAGTTTTTTTTCCCCTTTTGCCAGTTCCAAACATGGATAAATGGGAGGTTTGTACCATCAACCTAGATTCATCTGCTGTGGCAACCGCCTGGGAAATAAGGGAGCAGCTGAAAATAAAGCTAATGCAATAATCTAAGTAATTTGTAAAACTGAATCTCTACTGTTTATTTTGCCACATCTTATTTATAAACATGGATGAAAACAGACAACTTCTTCAAGAAATTAAATGACCTTTGCTATTTGCACGAGGGATCACAAAAACAGTTTTAGGGTCAAGGATGCTTTTAGCGGAGCTTTTTCATTTAACTTTAAAGTTGTCCAAAGCAGCACATCATCATACCTAAGGGGCAGAACAGGCTGATTGCAAATGAATCCAAAAATGACCTAATTGTCTGCAGAGAGAACTAGCTGTTTCACTAGATGCTAGCATTTCTTGGGCTAATGTCTTACTCACTGTCTATGCAGCAAAACTTTAATCATCAAGATTATTGTGATGAGGTCAGGCTGCTAAAACAATATGTAGTGTATTTACTTCCGTTACAATTTCCCCATTCATGCTAAAATTGAAGTGCTGCAAATCAGGATCAGCATTAGTGGTACATGTGTTCATACTTAAAGTGACAGTAGTGGAGGCCATGAACATGACAGGCAACCCAATTGCAGAGGAAAGAATCCAGTTGCAGACATTGACAATCTTGGCATTGCGTGGCGTCCTGAAGTCCAGTGCTTTGACGGGGTGGCACACAGCGACGTAGCGGTCGATGCTCATGGTGGTGAGTGTGAAGATAGAGGTGAACATGTTGTAGTAGTCGATGGACATCACCATCTTGCACAAGACGTCCCCAAAAGGCCAGGTCCCCATTAGGTAGTTAACACTCTGGAACGGTAGTGTGCTCGTCACCAAGGCGTCAGCCAGAGCAAGGTTGAAGATGTAGATGTTGGTGGCTGTCTTCATTTTGGTGTATCTGCACAGAAGACACATACTGTATATGTAAAAGGTCACACATGTTGCATTATTATGGGGTTTTTTTTGTATTTATTTGATCCCTCTTTAGCTGTTCTGAGTGTCTTTATAGGTTTCTTGTCTTTTTATTTGCAGTAGAGAACATGACCAAGAAGCTCTGATCCACTATTGAGGTTTGACTCTGCAGCACAAACTGGTAACAGTCACTTCAAACAGTGGCTCTAAACCATTAGCTCGGTGACCCTTTGGGCTCAGCAGCTCTGTTCAGTAATTACAACTTGACATTTTAAACACATACTGAGAATTTTTCTCATTTTGTGAAATGAAAACAAAAACATATGTGAAATTCCCAAAACTGACAAAGGCCCTTTTTTCAGTCTTTACTTAGAAAGAACACTACTTCAACTAGTGTAAGAATAAAGAAAGAAAGCATCAGAAGGATACACATAAATAAAATGCAAAATTTACAGATGGAACCACACAGGCGTGACCATTTGCTAAATATACCCAGCTTGCATTGTTTCCTTGTGACGCAAGAATACTGTACGATCTAGGCAAAGTATCTTGAAATGATTTCTGAATAATTCAGGCCTCTTTTGTGAGCTACTAGCCCATTTTGTGATAGAAAACTTTCAGCTCCATTTATTGAAAAGATTACCAGATATTACAGAATACAAATTAACCATAAAATGTAATCCAAAAATATTTAAAGAAATGTATAATTAAAAAATTCCAGTTTCTTACAGGCAGATAGGAAAAATCGTTTCTTGTATGTTCCATATTATATTCATAGAGTGTAGAAATAATGATAACAGAGGGCCGTTAATAAGGACTCAGTAGAAAGGTCAAGTGAACAATATTGACTAAAAAGACATTGCTGAAATAAACCTTTCCCGTAGGCAGCAGTAGCTTTTCTGTGATCTGAATGAAGAGTGATCAAAGCATTTCAAGGATGGTCCTTGTAATAGTATTTCAGAAAAATGTCCCTTCAGCCAGTATGGTGGAAAATGGAGCAGAGAGGGGTAGTTCAAAGAGAATGGAAAATGGTGGAGTGTTTATAGAAAACAGAAGAAAGCGTGGATCCATTTCCACAGAATGAAGAGGCCTGAAAACAAGTGACTGAAATGGCTCCACTGTTTACAGCTCTTGTCAGCAAAGACATATTCTGTGTTTATCGCTTCCTATCGTTGCGATGAGCCGAGGTTAAGGCTGGATCCCATCAAAAAGATCTAAAATCACATATCTTTTATCTCATAAACTCAGCACGCAAGACCCAAATGAATTATTAAAAACCCTGTTATATTAGTCATCCTTTCTAAGTGACATCTGGTTTTCATGGTAAAATTATAATGAAATTATATAAAATTCATGGGTGAAAATACTGTGAAAAATTCAGCTCCAACCTGCAACTTCAGGCCATCTTTAAGGCTTTAAAGAGTGAAGCCTGGCATATTTAATCACGCTGCTTTAGTCTCTCATAATGTTAAACGTTAGAGGGTTCCCTGGTGATGTCACTATGCCTGCGAGGTATTACAGAGTTCAATAGAGTGGTATTAGACTGTAAAGAGGTAATTGACTCAAATAATGACGCTATAATGAAGCTGTCTAGGAGTTAGATTTTCCCTGTGAAATACACTTTAGTTCTTGTCACTCCTCAATTTTACTATTCCAGCTTATTATTATTATCTTCATTTAGATAACAGATGATTCAGATGACACCTAATGGTGGTTTAATCTATTTTTAATTGTTCATTATTATTCTTATTAGATAAACCAGCAGCATTACCGTAAAGGCTAGACACAGGGGGAAACAGCTTACCCGTTCATGTAATCTGTTTAACAAGAGAATAAAACTAGAGCTCAACTGATATTGGTGCTGTTTAAAAGAATAGTCTTGTTTTATTGTTAAGATTGAGAATCTGCCCGACTCTTCTTATATCAGCTGGTGGTTTTTGCGCCCAGGGAAGCTGCATAGTTTCCTCTGGCGGACAAACTATGGAGCATAAAGTTGGCTGAAGCTATACGTTGCTTCTCCCGCTAATATTGGCCAATATACCAGTCCCCTTGATGTATTGGTCAGGCTTTAAAGGTTACCTTTTTTAACCTAAATTATACCAAAACAAGTAAAAAAGACAACAATAGTTGTGAGTTAGATATGAGGCTTGTGTTTCTTAGGCTCAAGAGATGCATTAGATGCACTGCCAGCTGTATCAGCCAGACATGAAGGAGAAATCAATCTTTCATGCCTAATTCTCTTGCCATAAAGGGAGCAAGCACATCTCTAAAAAATGTCTTAATATCCAAAGCACAAGAGGAATTGTGCTGTTCTGACACTATTCCATGTAAAGACTACTTAGACACATCCCTGCTGGGAGGTTATTAAATTAATAAATGAATACACAAAGTGACAATGATACATTGCACCCACCGGTCTTAGCTGTATTAAATCTCAACTGTCACATTAAGCCAAGGTAATTTGCATCGTTTTTGTTCTAGCACTGTCCTCAGTAATCCCAAATCCTCTTAACAACCAGAGATGACAGTTAGTTCATTAAATTCTGATTAACTGTAACTCAGACAGCTTAGTGTGTTTGTTATTTCAGACTTTATTTGCACTGGGACCGACGAGACACCTTGTGATGCAGTAAAAGCTGTCATAGTAGCTCGATAGAGCTCGAGGTAATGTCAGCATCCTTTTATTGAATTGGAGACTCCTCCAGCTAATAGCATTCTCTTCCTGAGCGACCTGACCATTTGCCACTGTCACTTTGAAATTGACCAAAAATAGCCTCCACAAATCCTCACACATTTGAATTTTTATGTCCACTACTGGCAGAGCTACAGAGCACTTGGCTGCTCTGGAGTTTTACAGGCTAACCAAGTCTGATAGGACTCCATACCTTGATGGCTCCTATCACTGCTGGCTTCCACCATCTGGTTCAGTGATTACAGCCACAACAGGCGTCAACCACCGTGCAGACACAGCTCTTTACAGCTGGTCTGCAGATCTGATGATCAATTATCGATCTGTGCGCTAGGGCATTGGTCCCCAACCCCCAGACCACGGACCGGTCAATGAGTCATTTGGTACCAGGCCGCGAGAGTTGAGGCTCGGGTGTGAAATTTACGGTTTCCAGTGTTTTTATCATTATGTTTTATTGTTTTTATAGTTAACTTGGTTTCCCTGGGTCTTTTCCTGTGTGTTATGAATACATTTTCTCTTTTCTTGGTACCGGTAGGCCTACTGGTTTTATTTTGTTGTATTTATCTGCGACACCTTAAAGGCTGGTCTGTGAAAATATTGTCGGACATTTACCAGTCCGTGGCACAAAAAAAGGGACCACTATGCTAGGGTATCTCGTTGCTGCGCATCTATGAACATCTTTATGCTTGAACATGGTGTTTAGTATGGACAAACTGAGGTGACAGAAACCCACTGGGGTTCTGATCAGGCAGGGATTTCCTCCCAGTTGTACCCCTCTGGATCTCAGAGTAATTGCCGTGTAAGTCAGAGTAAAACAATGGAGTCGTCACATGGGACACCCTCCATCACCCAGTCACTCCAAGAAGTTGGCACCGAAACAAACACCTTTTGTCCACCGGGGAAAACCCCAATATACAGCATTGAACTGTTGGGGATACCATGATACTCCCTCTAGCCTGTCACCTATCATCAAGGACAATTCTAGATTATAACAGAGTCTAGGGCCTCTCCAATAGACTGTGGGTGGTTAGAAAACATGGGTCCAGGCCTATGTTACCTCTTCAGGCTGCATCCAACAGGGTCACATGGGTGAAAGCCTCGCCACTAAATGCTTTCTAAATTAAGCTCCTTCCCAAAGCCTGGCTCCAGGATGAGGGCTGGGTAACAGTATCCCCAGGAGGGTAGAGTGGTCCTCTGTTCATTTATTCTTCTTATGAGTTACCTGAATCATTCTTCATCTGGCCCCTCAACTAGGACCAGTTTGTCTATCAGTTTGAGAGATCCTAATAGGGGTAAAAGCCCCTGACAACAAAGCTCTGGGATCCATGGGACACATAAACCCCTCCACCATGATAAGATGCTGATTATGGAGGGCACAAATTAGATTGCAGAATATGTTTTCGTGAGTGAAATTGTGTTTACACTTTGTAAAAAGGTTAAATGAAATCTGTAAATTATGTCTGTCAATAAAGCTGCTTAAGGTTTTGCCATGTGTGATTGATTCAGTAAACTGGCACTGACATATATCACAGACTGAAAACTCAGTAAAGCTGAAGTATGTGGTCCCTTCTCACAGCAACAAAATAACTGATCTATAGTTTCTTCAGTGTCCAAAAAAAGCAGACAATTGATCTTATTTTAGTCAAACCTACATTTTTAGGTTTTTTAGTAGGTAGAGTGGTCACCCCATGATTGGAAGGTCGGGGGTTCGAATCCACTGAACAGCTACCCTGAGGTACCCCTGAGCAAGGTACTGTCCCTACTCACTGCTCCCCGGGCGCCTGCTTAGTGGCTGCCCACTGCTTCACTGAGTGAATGGGTCAAATGCAGAGAAAAACAAGTAATTTCCCCACGGGGATGAATAAAGTATACATTATTATTATTATTAATCCACCTGACCACAGTTCTTGTATAAGAAAGGGACAAAAATGATAGAGTACTCTACATCTTTGGAAGGGTCAAGACTTACCCATAACTTATTGGTAAGACAAGAATGTAACAGTAAAGTGTAATCTGTGTCCAGGCCGGCAACAGCTACCCAGTGGTCCAATAACAACACTAAATCTTTCCAAGCACCCGCAAAGGCAGTAAATTATTAACACAAAGCTAGAAGCAAAAGACCTGTGCAGCCAGAGTGCATGCTGATACACCCAAGGAGCCAGAGCTTGATGTTCAACAGGTAACAAACACAGAGATGAACGGGCTTGTGAGTTACATATCAATAAAAATGTTCTAGGTTTCTAGAGCAGACTTCAGCCTGTAAACTGCTTCTTTTTCTCTGTTTTTTGTCAACTTGTCAGATTTATTGTAATATTAAAATACTAAAAGAAAGCATGTATATTCTTATGACAAGATTAGGGATTCACATTGACATGGGCAGATATAACTTAATGTTTGCATCTCAGACCATGCTCTTATAAGGGGTTGGAAGCAATATGTTATGCATCACTTTTGTTTGAAGACTTTTTTTTATTGTACTATCACTTAAGTTTGTGAACAATCTCTGGTCGACTTTAGCTTTGTGCTTTAATTTTTCCTGCCCTAGGCATAGCATAATGTGGTCGCTGTAAGATCCTTCCATGGCAGTAGTGCCCTGAAGTTATTTAGTATAAATCATACTGTCCATGATAAAACAAGAGGGAGCCAAAGAGAGACATCTGGGAGTTTATTACATCCCATTTCAGCCATGAAGAAAAGGTAATGTGTAGCTGGAGAGCACCAAATCATATTTAGACTTGTTCACATACAGCAATGACTGATTTACCCTACTTTAAGCTACTGCACACACAAGCAAAAGCAAAGGTACCACAAACAAAATTATTGTGATTATGTGTATTGAGCTTGTTACCTTTTGAAATGGTTGCTTCAAAGAAAAGAACCAGGGCTGCAACTACACGCAATCAGTCAATCTTCAAGTGACTTTGGTGCATCGAGACAGTGACAAAAGGGGAATGAGCCAGAGTCATTCTATCATTCTTATCAGTTCTGCATCAACTTGCAATGAAATGAGGTGATTACATATATTTGTATGTGGTGATACAGTGATTCATTTGGTAAATTAGTGAAAATCACAAATCTGTTGCTATCTGCAAATCTGCACGAGCATAAATAGAAATTCACATTAACGACTTACATTCAGAGTCTGACTAAAATTTTATAGATCTGAAGCAGATCAGCCCATTAATCAACCCCAATGGACAATAACAATTGTGTGGATTTTACTTCAATCCTCCCAAATTTTCATCCCGTTCTCACTCCCGAGCTGTAATATAATAATGATTTATCAACTCCCGTGGTGTTGCTGAGGAACGCGAAAGGTGACCTTCCACGTTCTTATGCTACGCATCGGGTTATGGATGAAATCCAGTAGAATGATGCTCCCGCGGTAATACAGCCATGTATTCCAGCCCTAACCCTAACCTTATCCCTAACCCTAACCAGCAATTTAATGATGTTAGATAGTGTTTTCCAAAGTGATTTAAGTAAAACAAACGTACATGTGTAGATTCATTCCAAACGGTTCCTTATGTTTCCTCATTTTTCCGATCTCGTGATCTAGGGACATGTTGGGTGCCTGGAAGCGTAATATATTGACGATTTGTCACCTAGCGTAAAATGTTATGCTTTGGGAATGAGAACGTTTCGCAGAACGTGTTCCAAGTTTTCTAATCTTTACCACTATCCTATCAAACTGTCAAGCTTCTCACCTTGAATGAGTGTAGGTCAAATTTGTTTTACCAAATACACAAATAAACATTCAGCTAAATGCTGCTTACATTACCTTGTGTAAAAATGAAAACACGCTGCACTTAGTCAAACGTAATCTTGAATACTGTTAGTCACGCTTACATTATAGTGGTTGTATATCAGAAGAAAATGAATTAATCTGTTGTTTCTGTCAGTTTTGCAACCCTTTTTATTAAATTGTCTCATTGCCCCGCAGTAGACTTGCAACCTGTCACAGGTGCGCCCAGCCGTTTGCCCTATGACAGCTAGGATAATGGCTCATGTCTCATTAGCAAGGTTATATTATCAAGTGGCATTACACTTCATTAAATACATATTTATTTGCAGTTGCAAGTTTATCAGTATTTACAGGCTGGGGGAGGTGTGATACTGAAAATACCAGCAGGTATAATCAAAAATGAAAACCCTTTAGGCTTTGTGCAATGCTTGAATGACTTTTGTGTTATAATAATTGGCAACACAGAGCTACAAATTGGGTATCTACGGAGAAAATTACACACTGTTACTTTCTAAAGTTTAGAATTCATTTTCATGCCAGCAGCAATTTTTTGATAAATATCTTTCATAAAGAGGATACAGATCTCCCACAGAGTTCTCATTTTGGAAGTAAAATTTGACAACTCGCATAAACAGAAGATTAGAACATCATCTTATTGTATGCCAGTAAACAGACTGCAGATAATGGAATAAATAATCAGTCCGTTATTGACAGAAAGTGACATTAGAGTCACAGAGAGACAAGGCAGAAGTAATCATCGGAAAAGTAAAAACCTTTATTATGCTTCTTGTGTGAATAAACAGCACTCAAAAATAATAATAAAAAAAAAAACTAACGGAAACTGCTTCATCTAACTGTAAAAAAACATTTAAATGGAATTCTCCTGGACCACTAAACCACACGGGCAGCAGATAAAAAGATAGATGTACAGTAATGGGTCTTAAACCCATCCACAGCAGTTCTATCTGTGAAAAATGTATAATTCATAGCCTTCCATCAAGTCAATAGCTGTGGTTCCCTCCTACAGGGAAGAGACTCTGTCATTCTTGTTTCACATCCATCTTCACCTCTCCTTAAATGAGAAAAATAGATTGTGTAATGATAGCAGATTATCCCTGAAACAATTTTGACATAAATTACATTCTACAAACTCATCACACCTAATATAGTCAAAGCAAAGGAACAAGCTGTCCTTGAGGATTCATTATGTAAACATTCAGATCGTTTGACAAATATGTAGATGTCTTACTGTGCCATTCGTTTGAATAGTTTTCCAGAAAGGCTTCTTAAACGGGTGGCAGCTGAGGATTGGTTGGTTTAATATACACTAATTCAGCAAGTCATTTTAATATGCCAACATTTGAAAAAAATTTATTATGATAAAGCCCTCTTTTTTATTCATACGCTCTGTGACAGCCTAATATAACACAAATTATGTTGGTTGACAGATTAATAAAAAAGAAAATTAGACTAACTTCAAGCTTGGCTTCCTAATTAGTCCCATTTGTTGTTGCAATGTAGGGCAATTATTTATTGTTTGTTTTGGGCTTTTGTGATACGGTAAAGTTAATCTGGTTATACATTTAGACATTCAAGTTTCATGGCACAACATTGAATGGATTAGAGGAAATTGGTGGTAGAGTATACATCAGGAATAATAGCACTGCCTATCCCTTCACCATGGCACCTGTTAGTGGATGGTATATATTGTATATAAATTTTGTCATCAAAGTTGATGTGTCGTACCCAGGAAAAATAAATGTAAGGATCTGAGTGAATTTTACATGGGCTAAATTATGATTGGCATATGACTGGGTCATAGCATCTTCAAACTCTTTTTGGGGTTAGCAACAGTGATGAACAGGATCATGAGTAGACAAGCCAAGGCTGGCCCATGTGGTCTAACAAGGACGAGATACAGTAGCTCTAATTGCTGAAAACTTATTGATTGATTGATTGATTGATTGTTAATTTATTTCAAACATGTAAACAATATACAGGTACATTTAGAAAAGAAAATAAGAGAGAAAAAAAACAATATACAAAAGTCAATACATTTCAATATTGCTACCGTTCTGATTCATTTACATGTTGAAAGGGAGTGGGAAGAAGTAAACACTTGTTTAGTTCTGATAGAAAGAATTCAGAACATACAGTCCTTTGTAGTTTGGCGTATGGAGCCCGGTGTGAAGGTCAGCTGAAAGCACCAGCGCATGAGCATCAGACCTGGATCACGGTGGTCTGATGAATCATGTTTTCTTTTACATCATGTGGATGGCAGAGTGTGTGTGTCGCTTACCTGGGAAACACCTGGCACCAGGATGCGCTATGTGACACGTACCAACTACCTAAGCATTGCTGCAGACCTTTCAATCAAACGGTATTCCCTGATGTCTGTGGACTCTTTCTGCAGGATAATGCGCCTTCCCACAAAGCAGAATGAGTTCAGAAATGGTTTAAGGAGATCATCAATGCTCGAGATATATGGGATATGCTCGAGAAGTCTAATCCATGGAGCCCCATATATATATATATATATATATAGCATATATATGCTATATCGATACAATATGCATGACTGTGGGATCATTTTTCCTTACCAAAAAGAAAAAAAAATCATCATAAACAAACCTGCTTTAAATCACATCATGAGTCATAATTATTATTAGTAATAATAAAAACCATGCACTGAGAGCACACTCACCGCAAAAAGTAGCCACTGTAATAAAAGTGAGAACGTACGTGTCTTTGATGGCATATAGTGTACAAAGCAGGAGCGACATTGTTTCTATACAGATTGACGAACTCTCCACACACACTCCGAGACAGCTGCGGTAACCAAGTGTGAATCCAGAACATCTACAACACATTTCAATGTGTTTTTGTAATTTTCTACTGTGATTATGTGATTATTGATAGCTGATGATTGACATCTTTTTAGTTCTAAAGTGTCTGGTTAGACCCATACATTACAACCCCCCAAAAAAGGCACAGGGAGAACAGCAGACTCCACACCCTCCACGCCCCAGCTGGCCAGGAAGCTCAAACCCTGATCTTTCTTGCAGGGAGGAAAGAATACTGACCCCTGCACCACTGTGGATAAAATGGGCCTGAAAACTAACGGCATATGCACAAATACAAAAACTCTCCATTGTTGCGAGTAATTTTTTGCATGTGCTGCCTGCGTGATTACACTGAAGCAGTCTAACCCCAGGTGTTCAATAACAAAGGATGAAAATTGGACCATTATTTCAGGCTACCAATAATCTACAAGCCTTCTTTTCCCCTCTGGTTCAACAGAAAACTAAACACTGAAACTGTAACAGACGTGAACACATATGAGCTGAACAGGCAGGAGAGAAAAAACATTCTGCCCTCACAGCATGTCCCTATGAAAGTAAACGGCATGGAGCCATTAAAATGTCCCTGAATGTTAATTAGTCAATAACTGTGCATTTTCACATGTGAGGGTCGCTCTTCACCATGGCAACAACTGTGACCAGGGATAAGACATTATTATATCAGGCACGATTAAATTTAACGTACCATGCTGTAACATTCATTTGCTTTAATGTTTCTGTGTGGGTTGAAAAATAGACTGAAAAGAGAAACAATTTACTTGCCAAAAATGGCATTATCTAGAAACTAGAAAACTAATGCAGCATGTATATTGTTCTTCTCATTGCCATTAGCTGAAGATATGTAATGGGTTCGGCACCAGAACATTATCACTCTTGTATAATTCACAGGAAGTAGGAATGATTGAAAATAATTCACTTTAGCTTCATTCATTTAATACCGCAGTAACAACAGAAAAACAGACACTGAAAAAAGCTGTGGAGATTACCTTGTTAAGATACAAAAATACCCCATAAAACAATAATAATCATTCAATATTATCATAAAATTTCTGTTTTGAAAATATAAGAAGGGTTCATTCCAAGAACAAGGTAGCCAAACAAAAGCAAAAGAACATCATGTGTGCTTTGCAGTGCCTCAGATATTTATATACAAGAAACAAAACATCCATTCCACAAATGCATGGGACAAGGAGAGCTACCTCAACAGAACAAGACTCAGCTGTACACTTGCTTTAAAGGAGAAAAGACAGTCTTTTGAGGATGCCAGGGTTCACATTTTGGAGGAGAGACGGCTTGAGAAAACAGTAAAGGAGGGCATCTACATCCGCTGTGAATGACCCTTGTTTAACAGAGGTTATGACTTACAGCTATCAGATTCCCTTCCCAAGCATCTCAACCTCAACTCACACCTTTCTTCAAGAGATCGTAATAGCTCACATGATAGCGAGGAGAGAGATTTCACACCTTGGACCAGGTGTAAAATCTCCAAGGGGACAACCAGAACTGGGGGTTAAATACTCTGGACTTTCCGACAGTTGTTTTGAAACTGAACAAACCTCTTGGAAGAGAGACACAACATGCACATGAACCTAAAGGAGTCCAGTTGCCTTCTTTTCAAGACAAGCACTCAAGACTACCATGACCTGGATGACTAACAGGCTATATTGACACAAAGTAAACATTTCCTCAATGTTTTGGTTGCCTGTTATCTTTGATGTGTAAAATGGATAATCTTGGAAAGATAACAGATATTAGGAGACTAATAGCTAAGCAGATATTAAATAATTTGGGCACAACTGTAAGCTTTGATTTGGCTGTAGTGAATCAACCGTCTTGTCATCGTATTTCAGTAAACGTCAAAGTAAAAAGCCACACACTCAACCGTTTGGAACAGATTCCGATTACTTTTTATGGCTTTTGTTACACAGCAACCTAAACATAATCCATCATTAGCCGACGAAGCTCGAATGCATGTTTGCAGCCCTGTGTAAGATTCATTAGCTGCTCATGGCTACAGATAAACCATTAAGTCCTGGTTGCTGAAACAGAGGCTGCTCATGTGAACAGACATCTGGATGCCTCTGGCTCTGACCAGTAACACAGTCCATGCACAGTGTGAGGAACATGATGGATATGGGTGCACAGGGTGTGACTCTGTGTATGTCTGACTCACAGGCATGTGTTAATGTGGTGAGCAGTAATAGGATGTTGAGACTGGAAGTTAGAAGAAATTGATGGGTTTTTTTTTTTCTATTTAGTATATACCAGGACTGTTACAATATCAGGTTTTCACTATAAGTTACACAACTACTACAGCCACAAGGACTCGCATTAATGACACTGTGATGTCCACCGAATGTATGAAATTTACCTTTGGTTACTGTGTTTTGTTTATTTGTTGTTGCATTCTTTTAAAAAGAAAAAGAAAAAAGAAATGGTTTTGCTATAGTGGACGTGATTGCTCTGATTGACAGGTGTCCTACACATAGACCTGAAGCTGAAGTCTACATGGCCTCCCCTTCGCTAACGGGGTGGCTGTGGCTCAGGTAGTAGAGCTACTATCAGCTACTGATTGGAAGATTGATGATTCGATCCTTGGCTTCCCCAGTCTGAATGCAAAATATCCTTGGGCAAGATACTAACCACACGTAGCTCTTCGATGTATTCATTGGAGTGTGAATGTTGGTTCAAGTATAGAAAGAAGTGCTTGTATGAGTGGGTGTGAATGAGGTATCTTGTATACAGTGCTTTGAGTACTCCGGAAGAGTAGAAAAGTGCTATATAAGAATCAGTCCATTTACCATTTACTAACTGGATTCACTAAACTGGAGCTCCTGATCACGTCTGTTTTTTGGATGCATTCGGGGCAATTTAATGGATGTATCTGATATGTAATGGCTTACTCTGTAGTAAAGCCCATACGAGAGGTTTCTGCTTCAGCTTTGGTGACTTAAATTCTTGTGTTTCATGAGTCCCTTCGCATGTAGAACTGAAGAAGCTTCTCGGATGAGAGGTGAAACATCTTCAAGAAACTCAAAGAAGTCCAGACGCTTAGATTTTGGTGACTGTGTTTAAATTGTAGCCTCAGTTTCCTGATCTTAACTTATAGGACTAGCATCCAGTATGGTCTTCTGCTACTGTGGCACATCTCCTTCAAGATTCAGAAATGCACATATGCATACCTTGGTTGTAACAAGTGGCTGTTGGAGTTACTGTTGCCTTTATATCAGCTTCAAGCAGTCTGGCCATTCTCCTATGACCTCTGGCTATTGAGTTACTGCTGTATGATTTACTGATCAGACATTTATGTGAACAAAGAGTTGAAAAAATACCTAATGTAGCAGCGAGTGAGTGCATATGCAGAGTGAAACTGCATCCAGTAGGTATGCTTAATATAGTTGCCAGCTGCCTGCACGAGAGGGAATTTTCCCTGAAGCTTTTTACTGAAAGCTGCAGGGAACTTGCATTAGTTGCTCTGATATATGCCATGTTGACTCTTTGTTGCTATAGCAGGGGCAGAGAATGCAGTGACGGCTGGATATAATGGCCTAATAACCACATTAATGGGAAATAAATTGGAATTATCCTTTAAATTACTCACAGCACTTCATCACAGCATTTATCAATTACACGTCAGCTCAAATAAGCTTCTGAAATAGCTCAAGTAATTACATTAGCACACTGGTTAGTACTGTTCTTCCCCTCTTTAATACAATACAAACATTTAAAATGTGCCTGTTTGACATAATGGGCAGAGTTTTTGCCATATAAATTCTCCAGAGCTAACATTTCTTCGGGGATCAAGCGTTTAAGTGTTCTTTTTAATTTGGCTTGCAGGAGAATCATGCAAGTTTTATTTAATGTGACTATAAAAAGAAACCAGTGTCATGTAAGGTGTATCATTAAAGATGAAGTTAGTTATGATCTATGAAACACCTGATGTAGTAACCTTGATGAAAAATGTATTAAAACTGCTGAATCCACAGCTTGCACAGAGTTTCACTATGCAATAATTCATCTTCAGAGTCACAAAACCCAAGGAAGTGTTAAAGATCACCTCAGTGTTAGCCTTATACATTTTTTATGCGTGAGCTGCCTGGAAGATCCCAACAGTAACAGCTATAAGATGTGTATATATAAAAGCAGGAACATGGCATTGAAAAAAGAAAAAAATACAGAAATGTATTTTTCCTGCGTCCCTTTAATGAACACTGGCTTTAGCAGCTGCTCCCTTTTCACATTTCACTTTCAAATGCTTTTTGTGTGCATTGAGATGACTGCACAAAAAAGAGAAAATTTGTCTTATTCAGACTGGATAAGTGTGAATGAATGGCTGCAAATAAAGCCAAGGTGATCCAGACTAAAGTTGTGGAGCTACCAGAAGGTAGAGTAGTAGATGTATAGGACAGCTGGTAATCTCACAAGTCAGAGGGAACCATGATAAAGATGTGCAAGTTAGGTTGTGAGAAGCCAACCGGATGGAATACGATCCAAGCCATCAATACATAAATTGTACTGGTTATCAGAAAACAACCTGGAAAAATAAGATGGCCACAGGATGAGACAGATGCCAGTGATGTAAAAACACACAATCTCACAATGGACAGAGGTCTCCACGTAAAGTCCTGCACTCTGAGCATGCATTAGTGGGTGTCAGAGCCACAGTCCAGGATGAAACGCATCCATAAATATATCAGGAACCTGCCAGAGGAAGTGGCTGATGTCAAGAAAGCGTCTAGAAAATACCTTGATCATTGAAGCACAAGAACAGGCCTAAAGCACCAGATCCATACAGGCAGGACCCAAGTTGCAAACTGTGCAAAGATGTCCCGAAGACCATCCAAGTAGAGAGATGTAAGATGCAAGCTGGGACAGTGTACACTGAGAAGCACAACCAAGTGGCTGGGATAGTGTATAGGAACGTTTGTGCTGCATATGGACCAGAAGTCTCCGGGTCCTGATGGTTAAGAACAACAGACCTAAGTCTTTGTAGGTTTTCTAGTTCCAGACAGACAAGCAGCTGTTGGCCAACTAACCAGACAAAGTGGTAGCTGAAAACAACCCAGAAGACCGCACTATGATAGATGTAGCAATTTCAGTGATCAGCAACATCAAGAGGAAGGCGCATGAGAAAATAGAGAGGTACCAGGGGCCAAAGAAACAACTGGATCAGAAGTGGAAAGTATAATTCAAAGTATTCCCAGTGGTAACAGGAACATTGGAAGCTAGAAACTAGAATAGTTGCTCCAGCAGATTGCAGACACAGCATCTGAGGTCTCTGTGCAGATACCACACAGAACCCCAGCAGAAGTTAATTGGCAAGCGGTCTCTATAAATTCTATGGCTGCCATTCAAAGATGCACAAATCTACTCATTAGTGCTTAATAATACACAAATAAAATACTATAATTTCACTCACCAAAACTGAAGCAGAAACGTCTTAGACACCCTAAGCCAAAATACTGATAATATTCATCACATAATTGTATTAAAGATGTTCCAAAAGGCACCAACAACACAAACACAGCTGTTCTGTGACTTTTAATAATTGCCTCCGGATGAACTGGAGTTTTTGGAACTTCTACATTGGTTGGCGATTGCATGTTGACAAATAGTCATTTCTTAGAAATTACACAAAGAAATCAAATACAGAACAGCTAACAGCCTCAAAATGAGAAAATGGTGAAATATGTTATTAAATGTTCAGCGTGCATGACCTTGAAAAACTAGCAGGAGAACAATGATCTTTGACAAATGTAATATGTTTGGTTGTATATACTGAGGATTAGTAATAAGGAAGGAAGCAGCAGTTGTACAGTAGGCGGTAGAAACACAGAGGTAACTGAAAATAAAGGTGTTAGTGGCTGGGAGTGAAACGACAGGGGCCTTTACCAACAAATCAAAAGTACTTATGGAAAATGGGAATTTAAAAAATCTAAATACCCAAAGCACCTTCTCATTGATCCTTTCCATCTATACAGATTTAATTCATAGCCCAAATATGACACTTGATGATACTAAATAGGAATCTTGATAAATAGAATAAATATGCATCAACAAATCCTGACAACAGCGTAACCTTGACTAAAAAGGAGAATAAGAAAAGCATGGAATGAAAGCACATAAAGAAATATGAAGCACTCCCAAGGAACCACTTTGAATAGCTGATAACACATTCTCGTCGCAGCCTGAAACAGTGGGATTCAACACAAACATGCAGTGAGAGATTCATGAATTTTCTGCCATCAAACAGCGCTTTTGTGTCTGAGCCAGCCGCTTAATTAAACACTTTCACCTTTCACCATTAGTCGTCATAGAAACTCCCAATGGGTGATAAATCGATGAAATGATTTTACTGGGATTTTGTGTGTGTGTTTATAAGAAAGAAAAATGGCATTTAATCGTTAATAGGTTTATTACACAGGGCTCTATTTTACCAGAGTCATCACAAAGACAAGTAAGGAGTCGTGTCTGAAAGTTTGGTGATGGTGCCAAGTAGCAGTGATATGCACAAAAGGACAGGGTGACGAGAGTAAAATCAGAGGGTGCTGCTCTCACAGCCAAAAATACCAAGACAACAGGTAATAATAATAATAATGGATTGCATTTATATAGTGCTTTTCGGGGCCCTCTACAGTTCGCATACCGCCACAACAGGTCCACTGATGATGCCATAGCCCTGACACTACATACTGCCCTGTCACACCTGGAGAAGAGAGACACGTATGTGAGAATGCTGTTTGTAGATTACAGCTCAGCATTCAATACCATCGTTCCCTCGAAGCTGGACAGGAAACTGCAGGATCTGGGTAGCATCACCTCATCCCCCATCACACTGAACAC
>NW_024582407.1:2469900-2543569 GCF_018398535.1 Haplochromis burtoni | reverse complement strand
TGGCCAACACCAGTAGGCGGCAGGTGAAGTGTCTTGCCCAAGGACACAACGAGCGAGACTGTCCGAGGGCTCGGACAGTCTCGCTCGTTGTGTCCGAAGAGTTGGCAAGACGAACTGCCAACTCTTTGAGCCACGATCGCCCACAGTATGTTTTAGTATCAGTAAAGTACACACATGGAGCTTAAATGAATTAATGCCCCTTAATCCTGTTCTTCAGCTAAAACTTTCCTATCCCCACTGCATTAAACTTACCAGTGACATGTAAACTTTGAAACTACTGTTAACGCTCATAAACTTTGTGTATGTGTGTGGATTGTTATACAAAATAGAGGCACAGTTCTCCCTGAAATGGACTGAAGAAGCCATGATTTAGCATGAAGATTTCCTGAGCTGTCAAGCAACGTATGCAGGTACTCACGTGTACACAGGGAAACAGATATGTAAACACAAACATACACACACACACACATACACAAAAGTGGCAGACAAATAGAAAAGATGAATAATTACACATTTACTGAGGGAGTAAACAGCTCAGCAAGTGTGCCGTGGTGGTCACACTGTGACAGATGGACATTGTTGTGACAGATGTGCCTCTGCTCAAGCTGAGGGTCAATGCTCACAGGCTGCCAGTGACACATACACATGACAACTCACACAAAACATCTTTCCTATATTCTAAAATGATAACTGCTGCTCCACTTAAGCACTTATGATTTTACAAGCTGCAGGAGTTATGTGCGATTTATTTTTTAATGACTGAAATAATAGAAGTATTCCATTTCTGTGTATTTTCTGCTTTTCCAATTCCACCCCACACAAGCCATTTGAGAAGTCTTTTGCTTTTCATTTTGTAAATATTGCTAAACTGTCTCGCAGCTAAAACCTTCCTCTCAAGAGTGTCGAGAGGAAGGTTTTTATTTTGTTATAATACTGTAAAGCCTCTAAAGTCAAGACTACAAAAGACTACAAAATCAGCATTTTAAATAATATTCAACTAAATTAATGAACTCAGTACCAAGCTGGAGTTTCAGGCTTTTCTACATCAAACACACCACTGTAGGGTGTTAAACATCCCTAGAGATTTTTTTCCTTCAAAAAGTATAATTCTATATTTTCATATTTAAATGTTCTGGCACATATTTTTATCTTACCACACTGATGGCAACAGTTTCTCTTCTGTACACATGCTCAGTTATGGATACATTTAATAAAAGCACCTATCAACAGAATGCTTCTGACCTGACTGCAGTGTGATACGAGGAGATCGATATCCATGAACAATCAGAGAAAAATGGTGATGAGGATAGAACTGCTGTGCCTTTTATCTTCTTTTAGACACGCACTCCTTTCCATTAATGTGACGGCATGTGAACATGTGTAGGCTTCATGTCTGAATAAGCACCCTGGTCACTTTTTTTTTTATGTCACCTTAAGTACGGTTTCAACTGGGCATGTCCCTCCTGCCAGTTGTTCAGTTCAATAAAAAAATATGATTGTTTGGGCGAATGCTTTGAACAGTAATAAGAGACATTATAGCATTTTATCACCTCAACCCCACGACTAATTTGTATAAAGATTAAGACATCCATCTATATTCCATTGTTACTGTTCCCATTATACAGCAGTCTTTCTTGAAGCCAGTGTGCAAAGGATAATGGTATCACATGCACACACACACACACAGGGATTTTGCTCTTAGTAATAGCGGTGATTAAGATCAATAAGTTTAATTATATGGTTATTCAAAGCAAGTGTTTTGCACAAAAAGAAAGCTAACAGCAAAGATTAGCAAACAATGACTATCTCCCTCACTAGAGACATCACTAGACATCATACTGAAGGACACCTTTCTAATACCGTTTGATACTGAAATCCTGAAACACAAAGGTACTTGTGTTATTCAGTATCCTAGATGAGGTACTGTGTGTGTACTGAGCAGTGTTGGTTAAGTTATTTAAAAAAAGTAATCTATAACTAATTACTGATTATTTCCCCCAAAAAGTAATCCCATTACTTTACTGATTACTTATTTTCAAAAGTAATTAATTACTTAGTTACCTAGTTACTTTTTAAAAACACAATTTTCAACCTGAATAGGTGATAAAGCGATAGATCTTTCAGCCCAATTCTACGTTTTCTGCATAATCCATCATACAAAATGTTATCAAATGAAAAAGTCTCTTTTTAAAACTTGTTTTATTAGTTTTAATCTTTTAACTTTATGCATCAAGCAAACATTAAATTATATGTAACATTCTCTGACTGGAAGAAATTTGTTTAACATTTAAACCTATTTTGTGCACATTCCAACACATAAAATAAAATATTTTTTGTGTTTACACTCAGTTTTTCAAATAAATGTAAGTGAAACACAGCAGAAAATAAATCAAAGACTAGCGGTCCTGTTGCTCTAGTTTCACCTGTAAAGCAGGAGTAGGGTAAGCGGAGGTTTGCCCTGGTGCAGGTGAGCTGCAGCGGTCAGTGGAAGAATCCGCGAGTTTCTCTGTGAATTTCCTATTACGTCGTAGCGCACTTGGTGCTTGCTCGGAAGTTTAGGGATTTTTTGCTGTAAAAAGAAGTTTTCTTCCCAAGCATAAAGTACTTCCACGCTTTAAACGCTGCATGCTCATACTCTCTCCCACAATCGATATGCGATCCTTTGTTGATCTGAACACAGCTGTTGTCACGAAGGTCGCACTCGCTTACGTCACTGTCATGAGACACTCTCGCAAAAAAATCACGGTTTTAGTAACGCAGTAATGCTTACGGGAAAGTAACAGTAATCTAATTACAGTTTTTGCAATAGCAATCCCTTACTTTACTCGTTATTTGGGGGGGGGGGAAGTAATCAGATTACAGTAACGCATTACTTGTAACGCGTTACTGCCCATCTCTGGTACTGAGTCTACAATTCGTCCAGATCTGAGGGGGCTGTATACACCTACAAGTGTTCTAGCCTATGCTTACATGTTGAACAAGAAGAAGAGCTACTAGCACTTGTCTGACTGCTGTGTTCCAAGTGTAAAGTTTGGTGGAGGGGAGATTAAGGTGTGGGTTTGCTTTTCAGGAGTCCGGCTTGCCCCTCATTTCCAGTGACAGGAGCATATCGATACATTTTGGACAATTTTGTGCTTGCAGCTTTCTGGGAACAGTTTGGGGATTGCTCTTTCTTGTTTCAACATGACTGCACGCCAGAACAAAAAGCAAGTTCGATAAGGATATAGAAGAGGGGGATTGGTGTGGAAGAACTTGAACAGCCTACACAGAGTCCTGACCTCAACCTGAGAGAACACCTTTGGGATGAATGAGTGCAGAAACTGTGTGCCTGTCTGACCTCACAAATGAACTTCTGGAAAGCCATTCCATCCCAGAAGAGCTAAAGCTCCAATAGCTGCAAAGGGTGGGCAAACATCATGCTAAAACCTATGGATTAAGAATGGGATGCCACTCGAGTTCACATGCGTGCGAAGGAAGATGAGTGAATACTTTTGGCAATATATATTAGGGATGCAGCTATTTTAGTAATCGAGTAATCTATTGATTGTTCCATCAATCAATAATTGAATAAGAGATAGTTTTGCTTTCTTAATGAGTAATAACAAATATTCAAAAGAGGAGAACCACTCACTGGTTTCCATTTTAGAACTTGCGGTGTTTTTAAGTTTAACTTCATGCAACAGCTGTCAAAAAACAAACAACTAAACCCTTTGATTGTATGTACATGCCATATTGAAATGTAATAAAATGCAATGCAAAAGTATATAATTAATCTCAAGGTAAAATAAAATAAGATATATGTGCAATCTAAACTAAGTCATAAAACATGTACCTTTTCGCTGTCTTCTTGGAAGGTTTTCTGACATAACAGGAGGCAAGTTTTTGTGCTGCTGAAATAAGATGTTATGCTGGTGTAGACATCAATTCATATTAATGATAATTCACTGTCTAACCTAACAACTCTTAGGTCAATGACTCACTGAAAAGATAAGTAAACGAAAACTATTGTAAAATCATGAACATGTGCAACACTTAGGCTAAAATAATGTAATTAATGTTATACTTTGTATCATTAGCTTGAAATCTGTAAGCACTTCAGTCTTTGTCCTGTCAGCAAAATATAATGTTAACATTTTAAATAATGTGTCACTACCATGTCATTAAAACTACTTTTATTAAATTAGTTTGTTTTTTAAAGCATTGAAGCCAAGAATTTAATTAAACTAATTTAATGCAAGCGCTTAATTAGCCTGTAAAATATGGCATCAGGAATGGAAACTATCCAATATGGGTGCAACAGAAAACGACATAAGTTTATCAGAACAGTTAAAGCTGTTATCAAATTATAGCTGAGCTGAAATTTGGCAGCTCTGACAGGTATTTGCAGACATTAAATTCATGTGTTAGGAAAATATTGTCCATCTTGTGATGAAAACCACAATGAGAACTTGGCCTAGTTGGGTATGCTTGCATTTAGTTTGCAAAACACTTCAGACAATCTCCAAATATGGTTATCTGGACCACAATGACATAAATCACGCGTGTATTCAAAAACGTCTGTATTGTGCCCTGCTCATGGTTTTTACCATTTCTATGCACTTCAATGTGATTCACTCTGGTAATGGGTTTCCATCCTGAGAAATAACAAATATGGAAATAGATAAAGTAAAATCCCAAGTCTGTCCTTTAGAAACAACCTTTTAAATGTAAAGCAGACCTTCTGCTTTATGTGAAGTACTTGACCTCTATCAGGAAGTGTGACAGAGTTGTGAAAATATTTGTCAACTGTCAACCTGTGATGAATTTCACTTCAGATGAGGTCATCGCATGCCCTCTTTGCTTTGTTTACTTGCTTATCTTTTTGTGAGTTGTGGCAATAAATGAATTTAAAGGCACGTCATACTTTTTAAAAAGTAAAAAGATAAAGAGCTACAGAAGAACAGATCCTTCCAATCTCATTAAAAAGTCAGCCTTGATGAAAAGAGACGTGTTTTACAGCACCTGTCATAGAGTATAAAGAGCAGAGTTAGGGTAAGAGAGTGAGTCACTTTAGAAATGACAGACGGACAAAAGAGCCAAGAGCTCCCATCAATCATCGAGTACAGAAAGACGCAAAATCAGTCTTTTGTTTCCTCTTAATTAATCATCATTCCTTCATCCTCTCAGTGTTTACAGTAAGAGCCTGTCATTACGTTACTCAACAAAACCCCATTTTGCTTTCTCCACAGTCTGGTGAAGCGCTCGCCGTTGTCGTCTAACTTCTTCGTTTCGTTCGGTCTTTAAATTCAACAGAACACCTGCTCCTGGAAGCAGACTGACAGAGCTCTAATTCTCCAGCAGTGTCCAGTGGTGTTTGGGAACTCATCACTCACAGATACACACACAGGAAGGACAGGCTAATTACTTCTCTGCATGCTCTACCCACAATTGTCTCCTTAGCAAGATATTAGACTCTGTACCACCCTGTTGTGCGCACATACACAAATTTAGCATGACGCAGCAAGCTGAATTTGTGTCTCTCAGAGGTTCATGCTGTGCTGTCAGTCTCCTGCTCACCGATTATAGCAATGATCACTGAGGTTCAGACGGCGTCTCGTAAATGCACGAGTCAAACAATCACTCTTCATTTGCAGCTGATAGTTTTATTGTTGCCAAGGATGAATGTTACTCCATAAATAAATTTGTCTTCACTCATTTTGTTCTAGGTGAGTTTGTACTCAAAGGCAAACAAGGTAATTGCATGCAAGAGGCAATTATCAAGATGTTCCGTTGTCATTGGTTATCAGCAATCAAAGCCATATAACATGATTGCTGCATGTCCAGCTGTTACAAAAAAGAGGTTGAAACACCATTTCTCAGATGCTGGCTGAAGAAGAGAAGTATGTGCCAAGTACAATCACGGAGGAATACAAATGTGCTGGTAGCTTTGGGAGTTACGAGTGTCTGCTGTTGATTTAGTCAGTTTACGATCTCATGGCTGTACCTGGAAAAATCCATGCACTGCAGAGCAACTCTAGAAGGGGTTGTTTATAGATTTAGAACGGCTCCCATTTGATTCCAAAAAGATTAGCGAAACAAAAACCAAGTCTATAAATATTGTAAGTTGTGCAGCTCCAATCTGTAAATCTTAAATCAGCCTCAACTGACAGCATCTGAATTATGATTTGTTCTTATATAACATCAGCCCAAATATAGCCATAAACTAAAACGAGAAGAAGAAAAAGCCAGGCAACACATACCATTTAGTGGGAGAAAAAATATTTGGTTAGATAAACGAAGCTAAATATCAAGCTCATTAGAGTGTCCCTGAGTACAGTTCACCACAGGCTGGGACGCATATGCAATACCCCTACGGAGATTTTCAGATCAAAGTGCTTAAAATTTTATATGTGGTTTTTGTGCTTAAGTTACAGGAAGATCAAACGTTCTCACAAATCTGTTTTATAAAGAGGCTTTAGAAGTCACATCTATCATGCATGAGGATGCTCAAAAATTCACATGAAAGGTGTCTGCTTCCCAAGCCACCACAACCTACCGACACTCATCAGAGAGAACATTTAAGATCTAGAGAAAAACAAGTCAATCTTGAGGGCTCCTGCAGTTTTTCGCCTTTTTCAGTATGCATACCCAGCAACCAACTTGGTATTAATGAGGTACAGGTCATTCTCCTCCCGAACAATCCACTTCCTGCTAATTGTTGGTTACTATCTGTAACACAATGTCAGATTTTTATTCTGCACAAAATGCAGCTGTTTTAAAGGAGCTGCTGTGTCCACTAACATAGTGCATAACATTTATTTGGCCACCATCAGGTGCAATGGTAGCTCTACCAGTATGAACAAGCTCGTTAACAGAAAGGATTTTTAAAAATCTAAAATATCATTATTATAATAAATAATCTCTGAATTTTCAAACTCATAGTTTCACAAAAAAGAACACATAATAAAAATTTCAGTTATTTATTTGCATTCCTGAACAGAAAAATTAGTTGTAGTGGTTGAATGCATTGCTTGACTAACTTCTGACTTCTAAGAAGCTGAAATTTGATGATAAAAATGTAAACTCAGTTTGTTATTTATATAATAAATAAGAATGAAATGATTCGTTTTAAACATGCTTTTCCTAGATTTCTAAAATATTTGTGTTTTCCAGTTTTATGACAGATGGTCTAACAAATTTGTTAAGCACTGTACATTTAAAGCTTAATTATCTAACTATTCCACCTCTCCATACTACAGTAGACTTGAAGTAAAGGCCCCCGGGATCTGTTTAGTTCAGATAAAGTCAATTTGAAGCTAGTCTTGGTTATACACATCAAGTAGTTCTTTTGAACTGTAGTTGTTTTGGGACCATTACCCTCTTGGCCCTTCCCTACAGTGCTTCTTGCTGAGAGAAGATTAACACAAAGGGGATTTTTATTACAAAAAACTAGACTTACTTGTCTAACTCATTCTGAAACAGACATTTAATCTCTCTGGAATAACCAAAGTGAAATCTTACATAAGGCCTGCGAGGCCAAAATGCCTTTTACAGACTGAATTTAAAAGGCAATACCATTTAGATTTTGAAAATATGCTTGTTAAGCATATCTTTTTGACCGTTGCTTGCTCAGCAATAAAGCACATACCAAGGTGTGTGTTTCTTATCTTGTTTTAGCTTTTCAGGTAGCTATGAAAAACCCATTAGCAGGGACCCAACCAATTAGTTTTTTATAGATTCTTCATGTTTCATGTCACTGGAGAGAAGCTCTTGTATGAATGGGGATATGCAGAACTTAGAGTGTTAGAGTACCATCAGAATTCTACCATCTGTTGTGGAGCTATATGCAGTACAGAGGAAGCAGCAGTGGTTGGATGCATGCAGGTCAGCCTGTCAGCCTGCAGATGTTCAATCGATTACAGTTTAGGAAACACTGAAAGCTGATAAATGTGCCCAACTAGGTCTAGCTCCTCGTGAGGATAGATGGGGTTCGGTTTGGTGGTGATGGAGTCACTTTGCACTCATCACGCTCAAAACACCTCCTTGCGTTTCCATGGTAACAGGAAGCACTCAGCGCCGGCAGCACACTCCTTGTGGAGCCCAGCAGTTTCTGTTCATCCGCAATCGATATTCCCGATTGAGCGTGCGGATCTCAGTTAATGTCTGTTTGCTTGCGAGAAGTTTGCGGATGTTTGCAGATGTTTGCAGAGTTTTGTGAAGGGCCATAAGAGTCAGCAAGAGGACAGAGAGATAAAGAGTGAAAGAGAGATAAAAAATTTTAGCGTTAAGGTTATCATTATTCAGACTGCAAGCGGGAGAAAATATCCCTCAGCAGCTGATATCTCTTTTTTAATTTCAACAAACTACTTTCAACTACGACTCGATGGGGACAGAGATTTCAAAACTACATTTCTGTTTGCAAGTAAATATCCACAGTGTATCATTAGCTAAATAGCAGTTCACTCTCAATCTGCTGACAGAAAGAAAAGAGCATAAGACATGCAGAGAAGGGGAGAAAGACAAAGAGAATAATGAATGCTAATGACCCTGGTGGACTGTGGTTTTTGTGAAAATTAAACATATTTTCTAGCGTCCTTGCAATTCCCACAAAGTCTCATTTGCTCAAAAAGTTGCAAAAATCCTTAAAACTTTTTCGGTCACAGAAGTGCCTGCGCAGGCTCCAGGCTGCCTGTCAGGATTAGGACTTACAGCCTTCTGATTACTATGGAGAGGAGCCAGGGATCATTGGGTAGGTTCCTTTTTATTATGCTTTGGTAAAACAGCCAAGGATGAGAAAGTGATGCCCTTCACCATATACAGTCTGTGTTGATGGCTTTAACACACCAACTGATAAATGCCAGACATCAGAAGACATTTTACAGTTTTGCATTGTTCTTCCTTTGTTTTTCACTCAGGTTTGTTGCTATGGAGGCAGAAGGGAGAAGATTCGCTGCAAGTGATTTGGTGCAGGAAACATCCGGCACAGATGTGGAAAAAAAAGGGAGAGAGGAAAAAACATCCGGCGTAGATATGCGCATTCTTTAGGAAAACAGATGTATTTCAGGAAGCAATTAGACTGCAATTAGTGTGGGGATGATGTGTGCATGAGCGTTCACCTGCCCTTGAATTAGTGGACAAGTGAGGAGAATTATAAGTGTTATATATTCTATTAGCAGTGAAGGGAGTCAACATAGCCAGAGAAGTCACCTCGGCAATCACTTGCATGAAGGCAAATTCTCTGCACTGTCACACTTCAATGACTCTACTGGACCAATTAAGCAGGCAATCACTCCTAACTTTCACCACTGGCTGCCAAGCAGTTTTTGTTCCCTCAGCCCTTAAGGTATTCTTGCTTTTTACATCCTCATCCTGCTCCACCAGTCCAGCTTCTTTTTATTACCTAAACGAGCCTCGTTTGGAATAAGATAGCATTCCAGTGGCTAGTGTTGAGTTGCAAATTTTAAAAGATGGCATCTGACCCATCATTTCATAGGGTCAGTGACCGAATTAAATTTAAACTAATAAGTATTTTCTAACTCTACACAACACCCCCAATTATTGATGTAATATATTTGTCAATACTTTTCCCCAATCAGTTGTCAATTTGCACTTTGTCCCTTCTTTAATCTCCGACACTTGCGTTACACAACTTTCTGGCACTACTCCATAACTTTCTGAGCACTGTTCCCAGCATCTATCATTTTTAATTGGATCCTTTTGACAGTTTTATGGCCAGATCGAGTCCAAAAGTCAGCAAAACTACAGATATCAAACCGATTGCAGAGACAAAACAATGAATCCTCCTGACAACTTTGTCAGGTTTGCTGCCTGGGGTTTGCCACTATATCCGTTAAGGAAAGGTTTTTCACAACTTTGAGCAACGGAGATGGGCAAAAAGTGTCCCAGGTGCACTCTCAGCCGGGCCAAGTTTGTTTACCATATTGGTTAAAGATGGGCGGTTCACCACCTTCTGGCAACGAAGACAGGCAGAGAGGCTCCCAGGTACATCTTAGCAGGGCCAAGTTTATTTAACCCTGTTTGGACTTGTCACCGTTGGCCATAAGACAATGAAAGGTTACTTGTTGATCCTAATTACTTCATTTCAGACAGTATTAATCACATATGCTCATACAACAAGTGGCATAAACTTCATTAATATAATTGTGGATAATATTTGACCCAGATGTGTGGGTCTTGTGATTTTAAACATGTAGGTTAAATGCTTATCACAGTGATTCCATTATATAAAAACTCCAGTGCAGGTATATATATATAATGCATACAAGTATATATTTTGATATATATGTGATATATAAACAAATCCACAACACCAGGGAGCATTTAACTGATATAAATGTCAGGGGTTCATGTGTAATTAAAGGCCAGTGAAATCCTGCTTCTGACAGTGAGGTCCACTGAAGTAGGTGGAAGTTTTTTTTAATCAGTGGTGAACCAATGAACACAATGAAACTAAGACTATTTCTATTATTCCAGTTGGTCTACACTGACAATAAAAAGGCAAGTGGCCTCGGATTTTAAGTCTGTAGGACTAAACATGTATGATCACCCTGTGCTTCTTGTACCAAGTGATTGAAATGATAAAAGCTGACCCCGTGAAGGGAAGGCATTTTAGATAGATGTATCAGTGAGACTTGAACATGATATATGAAATTTGGCAAGGAGGTTGGTTATCTATACGTAAGAAGCAACAGAGAACATGCTTGAACACATAGCTTATGTCTGTTTTTAGAAAGCAAATATCCACAAATCTGCTCATCTAATGTGTGGATTCAGAGCCGGGCAACCTGTTTAACTTTTAGCACTTGCAGGCTTTATATTAGCAGGTGTTTGCTTTAACACCATTCCCAACTATTTCTAGACTTTCGTTGAATTTGCTCGAACACAAGACACCGACGCCTTTGCGCACAAGAAGGTAGCAGCATTGAACGGGGAGTGTGCGTTCGCACGAGACTTACATGGCGCGTGCTGTCATCACGTCACAGCATCACATCATTTTTGCTCGTGGTTAAAAGCGACAGATGAAGAGATGTCAGCTGCCACTGTTTTAAAGTGAAAAGTAGTGTGTTTTGTGCACACCTCCTCTTCCCTTCACTCTCTCTCTTTCCCTCCTTTCTTTTCGCTCAGCTCGGGTTTTGGCGCTGTAGCAATTTGCTGCGTTGTTGGAGGCATTTTTACGCACGAACGGCAGCTGTGCTCGCAGCGCTGTCAACACCGCAAGCACATGGTTTCCCACGGCTTCATAAAAACACACGACGAAAACACACACCCGTGAATTAATGTTGGAAGTCATTTCTGATTGTGTGCAACAAGTCTGAGAACAAACATCCACTCAAACCAGTGTAAGAGTTTTTTCTTTTCATTCTTTTTTTTAAATCGCCTTACCTGACAATGATATACATGACCAGCACGTTTCCAACCAGCCCCACGACGCACACTATGGAGTAAAGAGCGGTGATGGCAATCGCTATGATAACCGGATTGGCGTCGATTTCCATGTTGTTCCCTCTACTCCCCTCGGCGAAGCTTGTGTTGTCGGTGAAGTTCCCACACAAGCTGCTGCCATTATAAAACGAGCACAGCTGGCTCCTTTGATCCGCTTCTGAGCAGTTGCCGGCGCTGTCCATGGTCCTCGACCGGTACGTACCGCAGGCGCGTTTTTCACCTCCCCTCAGGTGCCTGTCGAGCGCACTCGGTGCCTGTGATGCCCCGCTGGGTGCTTCTCTGTCGTGTGCTCGGGGCAGCTCTGCCTGTAAGGCGCGGGATGGGCCGCCGGTGGCGTTAAAGCTCAGCGTGTTGAAGAATGTGCCGTGCGTATTGACGGTTTGAGGGTTAACGGCAGCCTGAACGAGTTTTCTGACGATCTTCGCGCAGCACAGCGAGCCTGCACGGGACAGAAGCGACGACGTGAAAATGAATTAGTTCGCTCCCTTTCTTCTTTCACTCTAGGGTCTTTCCTCTCTTTTTTTCTTACTGCCTCTTTCCTATCCTTTCATTCCCCTTTTTGTTCGCACATGTCTACTCATTCGTTCCTTCCCACCCCTTTTCGCATGCCTTGTTGTGCTTCCTTCAGTCCCCCCTTGCTCCGTCCTTCTTTCCTTTTAGTCTCCTTACTTTCGTTCCTTCCTTCTTTCTTTCTTTCTTTTTTCTCATTTTCCACCTTTAACCCCCCAGTTGTGTTTTCCCTTCTTCCCTTGCTCCATCCGTTCTTCCTTCTTTTCTTTTCCCCTGCTCACTCTTTTGACCATTTTGGGTTTAAAACACATTTTTTTTTATAATTTCTTAAACTATTTTATATATTTTCTTTCATTTCTTGTATACTTTTTGATCACTTCCCCTTCCTTTTAACTTCCCTGCTCCTTTATCTTTTCATTCTACACGTTAACATCTCCTTTCTCTTACCTCACTTCCCCCCCCCTCTTCTTTTAGTTCTGTCATTGGGAATTTTTTGTTGCTCATCTTTGTTCCTTCAGTACTTCAGTATTTTTTCTTTACGTTCCTTTCTTTCTGTTTTCTCTGCATTTTACGCATTACATTTTTCTTTCCCTAATTTTTATTTACTTTCCTTCTTCATTCTCATCCCTCTTCCCTTATTTCTCTTCTTCCTTCCTTTTTTCAGCTCTTCTTGGTTCTTTCTTTCTTTCTTCATTCTGACTGGTCTGACCAGCTAAGAAACAGGCTATTGTTACCACCAGAAAATGCTTCAGCTTTGGTATCAGTTTCTATGAGCAGCAATTTGCAGGACATTTACTTTGTCTGTCACCACATTTGTTTCAAAGTGAAGCATTACAGTGATAGTCTTTGCTTCTGCAGTACCTGCAGGATAATACAATGCTCACAGCACTGTCTGAGGACACAAAGAGAACACTCGTGATTATGTGTCAAGTCACCCATGCCTGCACATGTACCGCTTTGATGAGGCTTCTCACTTCTGATTTCCGTTTCTGTGCTTTATTCTAATTATGTGAGCCGCGCAGGGGAATGTAGCATGGCATAATCCAATAGGAATTGATTTTAATCGAGATAATGTCCCCACTTGTCTCATTACAGTTTCACATAGCTTCAAAAATGACAAAAGATCATTGAACAAATGTGCCAAAGGCTCCAGAGTAAAGCTTTTCAACATGATCATTACTGGTACTCAAAGTCACTGCTGTAAAATTGTTACTTGCAAACACTTTAATCAACACAAATTGCACAGTAAGAAGAACTTGAAAGCTTAATTCATCTGTGTGTTAAGTGATTAAAAAAGGGAGTATTAATGCTATTTTTGTGAAAGAACAGTTTTATCACTTTGGCTAAGTCTGACAAGCTCAACCCAGTATCCTTCTCTTATCCTGCTAAAGTGTTTTGTTGATTGTGATTAAAAATTCCATTGATGGCTGAACAGTGGGAATTTCTTGGAAAAATTGTTTTTTTATAATACAAGTATTTCCGCAGTTTTGATAGAATAAAGTGCCACAGTGATGTTTAGGGTGAATGGTGGACGTAATCACCGTAGTCCATGGTTCAGATGCTGAATCCTGTTCATATACATATATATTTTTATGTTTAGACAGCAAAAGCACTCTGACTAAGACCAGTTAAAGACTGCTTTGGTTTGTAAGTGTTTAAACATAATCATTAATGCAGTGAATAATTCTGCACTTGATTTAAATTCAGACGCATGGGCAGATATGTTTGGTGTATTAGCACATTTGCAAGTTTAAATAAGTTAACTAACATCAAGTCCTATTTACATATTTGAAAATCATTTATGATGCTACAAATGTTATAGTTGTATATGAAGACTCTTGATGATGTTACATTTCTTTGGTTCCACACTGTTTGGTTGTGACATTATAAAAACTGTTTCCTTTCAGCTCTGACTTTAATAGTAGAAACAGGTTTACTTCTGTGGCCACAAGGCTTCTGTGAGCTTATGGCTGAGTGCCCTTTTCAAAAAGGTCAGCTTCCTTTCTAAATGTGTTTTGCAGTGATATGTTCGTGATTCAGCGGCGCAAGACTGAGAAGTGTTGCACCAAGAGATGCTACACTCATTGCTATGACAGAGCACAGATGGCAGCTAAATTTCATGGACAGACTTGTCATGTCAATCTTAATGATAGTAATTCATTTAAAGAAAAGGATAAAGAAACCGACTGTTAGCCTATTCATCTGTCTAATACAGGACTCTTTTTCTTTTTTTTGGTCTTCAGATTTTGTTCCCTGATATTCATGTGGGAATCAATTTAGGAATGGCTCACTTAATTCCAGAGCTGTACTTCTGAAAGAACACGACTTCATGTATTGAGTAATGTTTCTGGGGATTTGGGGTTTCAGCAACCTGAACAGAGTTCAGGTTATAAATACAAAGTCAACTTTTAAGGAAACCTTCAGCTTTTTAAACCCAGTATTTTTCCACCATCATCCAACAGAAAGCTTAGAATAAAGAAATATTGAGGGTTTTATGTAAAACAACAAATAAAATAATATTAAGATTAAAATAACATTTGTTTAGTTCTATTTATTAACCAGACATAAGAGCAATGAACCAATCAACATTACTAATAGGTAACTACATGTGGCTGCCATGCAGTAGGCTATTTATGATTGTTTAATTTCTTACAAAACAGTTCCTGAGTGGAGGAAAAAATATATTAACACGTTTGAACCTATTTTAAAACAAAGTTGATGTCAAGCTATGCCAACCACTGCTGATTCAGTTTAATTTTATTTATATAGCACCAAATCACAACAACACTCGCTTCAAGAAGCTAAATCCTTCTTAATCCCACCTGTGTTTGTGATGAATCTAATTAAAGGAGCCTACTCTGATAATAAATAAAATTCATGGCTGCTTAATATCGTTTAAAAAAAACCCAAATTAATTTGTCCTGTTTATGACTTTATGAGCTTCTCTGACTTCTCGTTAGATTTTAATTCTTATTAGTTTGGGCAGTGCAGCCAACCAGTGATGAGAAACCGTATCACTTTCTTTCTGTCCTTCACAGATTACAATTATCTGATCATAAGTTGGATCAGCCGATTGTCTGGTTTTAGAGGGATTTCTGCAGGCACTGAGAAAAGAGTTAGAGGAGCCTATCCCAGCTCTCAGCTCTGTGATAGACTGATACCCTGGATAGGCTGCCTGTCAGAAAACTGTAAAAGGTACTACAGAAACTATTAGCTCTTGTAATATGGATTCCAGTATTGTTTCCACAATGTGTTATAAAAACTTCTTAGCTCATTTTGAATTTGCTGGCAGGAACGTGTGTCAAAAAGTTGGGATGGGGCCATGTTTACCAGTCTGTACTACTCCCTCTTTAAACAACAGTCCATAAAACAGAATTTGCTGGACATTTGTAAGAGGAATCCTGTCCCGCAGCTACTCAGTAGTCCTGGGTGCTCTTTATCGCATTTTTCATTTTGTGATGCTCTAAATGTTTTCAATTGCTGAGAGGTCTGGACTGCAGGAAGGCCAGCTGAGCACCCGGACTCTTCTACTTGGAAGCTGTGGGGGATTTTTCTTTTGGCAAAAAGCAGTCCCCGAGAACAAACTCCGACAGCAGCTGGCAGGTTTGGAGTGTTTATTGTTAAGGAGTGATTGGTTTACGGATAGAGGGCATTTGGCTTGGAGATTCAACAGCACTACATGCTTGAACATGGGAGTTCCATCAGAGACGAGACAAAGAGCTTAACTGGAGTCTTAAACAGGAATATGATTCATGTGAGAAATCCAGGTGGTTATTAACAGTTTCACTTGAGTTAAGAGTGAATGGAAGTAGTTTGTGGGCAGCTGGTGGGTATCTAAGAGTTTGCGGAGATGACAGATGCAAGCAGGTAGAGCTGGAGGTTTCCACAGACGACAGTTGAGCTAGTTTCCAGGTGAGTGTGTTTTCTGTGGGTGCACAGAGCAGGTGACAAGGAGAAGTGAAAAGAGACTGAGTAAGAATGAGCAGGTGATTACAAGCAACAAGAAAACAAGCTGGATGGCCCCCACCTTTTTAGTACAGAGGATGGAGCATCCGTGTTTTTCAAAAAGAATTTTGACTTTTGATTTGTCTGACCAGAGTTTTCCACTTTCCCTCAATCCATTTTTAATGAGCTTTTTTAAGAGATGGTGACATTTCTGGATAGTGTTCACACATGGCTGCTTCTTTGGATGATCAAGCTTTAACCTGCATTTGTGAGTAGTACATTTCTGGAAGGGCAGTGCAGTGATTTCTATGACAAAATAAAGCCTTTTTTAATGCAGTGGTGCCTAAAGCCTGAAGATCATGGGCATACAATAATGAAATGTGTTCTTTTCCCTTGCACACAGAGATTTCTCCAGATTCACTAAATATTTTGATGTAGATGACGACATAGTCTTCATAATTTGAAAAATGTTCCTGCAGCTGTTTCTTTGTAGTCTCACTTTTCCATCCTTTCTTTGTGCCCTTCAAAATGTTTGATATATTACTACCATCAAATTCAATATGACCTAATATCTTTCTTAAAGTTCTCAGTTTAAACATCTGATATGTTTTCTATGCTCTAAAATATGGGTTTCTGAGATTTGCAAATCATTGGATTCTGTTTTTATTCACATTTCACACATCATCAGTTTTTGCTGTTGTTGTTTGTTTGTTGTTTGTGAAATGCAGTTGTATGCACTTGGCTTCTGTGGCAGAGCCACTTGAATAAATGGTTTGAAGAATTAAGTTTCTGATGTTGAATGTGTTATGGAAATTTTAACAATAACCTGCAACACACTCAGTGAACTTGATTTGAAGTGGGTTTAATAAACACATTGCAATGTGGAGAGAGCATCCCAGTGAAACACCAGGACTATCTCTGAATTGTGGCCACCGGCCTTACATCTTACATACAGAGACACAGACAAAGAACATTCCTCAAACTCTTACATGTTGGCCCCTCTCATGGGGGGCTATACCTCCTCCCTCACAGAGAGAATTATGACCTTGTGTTCTGCTTGGCCGTCACCTAAGGATTTACATCCCTGATAAGCAGAAGGAGCCTCACTATTTGTTTAATGTCTCCCATTACAATGGCCTCACTGTGTTAACTTTCCACATGCATGTAAAGTAGTGGCAGGAGTGCTCTTACTGTGGTAAAGTGAGAAAGTGATATTACTATAACTAATGTGATATAATTAAATATGTGATTAATATATGAGAAAAGAAATCGGCCACCACAAATGCTTTTAGAAATCCTTACACTGTGTAATATTGTAATTCCTCTGAAGCAGTGCTGCCTCATTTATGCATCTTGGGTGAAGTGGTTGGTGGTAGGGGCTCTGTCCTGTTGCCATGGTGAGAATTACATTGCATCTCACACAGAAAATACCCTCATATGCTACACAGGTGGTTGTTGATCCTGTAGTGCAAGTACATCAAATTCACAGCACATCACATGCTTGTTTAAACAGGATGTAACCACATGGTGCAGTGTCAAGCAATCGAAACTATTTTATTTTATTTTTATTTTTAAGACTCCTCCCAGCCTCATTAAATCCCTCAAATCCCAGGTTCTTTTCACAAGTTTATTTTTCTTAAAAAAGACACTTAGCAGAAATATATACTGAGAATACTGATGTTAAAACACATAATATGTTTCAGCTAACTAATAAAAGTCATGCTTAGACACCAGTATAGCTCAATTGGTGCTGTCTGTCTATCCTATCCAATAAAGGCAAAAACACTAAAAATGTGACATCCTCAGCACCTCAAGAGGGTACACGAAGTTTGACCGCTGTCCCTGTGAAACTTTTTATTCTGTACTTGTCATCTCCATCTCTATTGAAATAATATGAATGAAGATTGAAGACAGGACGGCAAAGATGAGGTTTGTGGGGAAACAAAAGAAAGAATGGTATGTTTAAAAATCATTGAATCCTGAATAAAAAACTTATGACAAATCAAAATACAATTTTTGTAATTATGTTAAACAGAAAAGAAAACACACAAAGTAAAACTGAGACTGACCGACACTGGAAATGTTTCAGCCTACCATTTTTATACAAATTGTTAAAAAAAAATTAATGCAACATGCCACTTAACAGAGTGCAAAATATCAGATTTTTGTGGAGTGATGAGATTTCAGCTGTATGAAACTGGCATTTTAAATGAACATTGAGATCATAATTCCTTAAGATTGGTTGTTCTTTTAATTGCGTCATTTCACTGTTTTCCCTTTTCTGGAGTCGTTTAAAGGCTGGAGAATTAGCACCACCATCTGTTTATCCCAATCGAACAAGATGCTAATGCCCGGAGAGGGTGATGGATGCATTCATCATCTTTGTGCAGATTTTCTGTTTAAATTTGGCCAAAATTTGAATGGAAATTTGACCACAGGCATCAAACACAGTCAAACAGACCAGCTGCATTTCTTTCTTCTACCTTACAGATCAAATCTCAGCTCAAAAACAAATTTGTATGGTGCATGTTTTTTTCAGGGGGTTTTTCTTACTCCACTTGAATGCATCGTTCAGCCCAGTGTATAGAGCAGAACTCTAACTGACATCATTGTAGGTGTATATATATATAGAGAGAGAGAGCGATAGATAGAGAGAGATATATTTGACATTTCTGTCATTCAGTTTGAAATGCTTTAGTCCTTTTTGATCTGGAGAAATCGAAGTTATACACAACTCCAACAACTTTTACTGCAAAGTATTAATGCAATGCTTTTTCAGCAAGCTAAAAATACCTTAAACTGCCTCCTGTAAAATCTTTAGAAGGACGCAGTCATCCTGTGATTGGTATCTGTTACCAAGCGCAGAAGGGGATACATGCATCACCGGGCAGACGCATTCCTCTTACGACCTCCAGTGTTTTCTCAGATATCTTCTTACCATACTCAGACTCAGATCTGTTTATACCAGACAAATGTTTATTCATTCTAGCTGGCTACACCTATTTGTCATCTTGAATTTGAAGAAATAGGCTTCATCTTTGCAGGTTTATGTAACCACCTAATGGCATGAGGCATTTGAGTCTGCACAGCACATGGCTATTGTGATGTAATCTCAAGTGAATGCTGTTATGTATTCAGAACAAACACTTGAATTAAAGTAAAGTTTCTTCCAACTAAAATGGGTGTTTTAACTGTGGATTTTTTTCTTTTTTCATAAATCATATTGGAAAGCAGGGAGAGGATTTTTAGAAGCAAATGAATAAAAAACATTAAATACAAAAATGAACTCTAGATGCTGATTAGCAATCTTTGTCAGGGACAAAGTCTGCAATTTAAACAGCATCTAATACCTGAAGTCACTGAGCTCTAAGCTGTTCCCAGTCTGTATGTCACTTCAGTCAAAGCTTTAAAGGCAGATCAAAATACTGATTTGTTCAGTGGATCAAGAGGAACAGAATCATGACTGCATCTTACAAACTCAGAGAGTGCAAAGATTGTAAGTTGTCTAATGAGCAGCGGAGAATCATGTGAATGTTTGCCTGCACTGCACATTAATATTGTTTTGCAACCTGGCTCACGGGCTGCAACAAAAGAGACAGAGACTGAATGAGGTAGTAAAGGTTGATGTATTTGCAGAACATAATTAAAGTGAATGTGCGTGTCAGCAAATCAGCTGTGTAAAGCATGTATGGGTGTGTACAGAGTCTGTGGGAAACACAAACAACTCAAAAACACCTGCTGTAGCTGAGCTGATCCAGCCTATGAAGCTGGTGTCCAAATCAGGCCGGTAAGCAAAAAGAATCAGAGAGCAAGTGAGAGACCCGCTGCAGAAAGAAGAAAGCTTTAACAGCCAGGCTCACTGGGCCCAGGTCGTGCAGCCAGTTACCTCAATCAGCTCCAGCAGAACAAAGCACAGCACAAACCACAACACAAAATCCAAAAGAGACACCTAATGTCCTGGGGTTGTCACAATACATATTTGGAAAAATAACATATGAGGGTGAAAATGCTTTTATACTGATGGAAGTCCATAAATTCATATTCAGCTTGATACACAGAGATGTCATACCTTGCATGTGAGAGCATGGTCTTTACTGGCTTTGTGATCATGAGTTAAAAATGACAAATACATTCATAAAAATTCACTTTAAATTAGGAAGAATTACTATTAAGACCAGAATGTCAGATTGACACAATCCAACACAATGCAGTGTTCTTTCTTCTTTTGTATTCTCCCTTTCAAAAAATATCTATATATGACAATTACCACTGGGTTAGAGGTCTTGTTTATTGCATACATAATAATTGGGCTGGAAGAGAAGATAATATGCTTTTCCTGTACTGAGCAGTCTGCAGGTTTTTCCTCTCAGGCTGCATCCAGCTAGTTCAATTAGCCAGACAGTAAAACCTGAGGCAAGAAGAGCCACAAAACGCTGGCAGCTGCTAATAAAGATTATTGCTCCAAGTGTACGGTAAGAACTGAAGACAATCCATGATGAGTTTTAGTAATTTAATTCCCTTCCTCTCTTTTCTAATCTGGATAATGAACACTGATAATGAAAGGCAACTGTATGAGATTTTTGTGGTGCTATCTGAAGTGTAATCTTAAAGTTTGAAAAGTTCTCGAGCCTTGCAAAAACTCCCTTGTTATGAAGTGTTTTTTATTTATTATGCTCACACAGAATATAAAGAAAGGGTATCAAAGGAAAACATCATAACAAAGGGAAGGAAAGGACAATGAATATAATTTTACACTTATCTGCACTTTACATAATAGCCAGTGGACAATCTTTTCCATCTCACAGTTTTTTTCTAAATAAAGTTACAAAAGACTGGACTAAATGTGCACCCATTACCTCATCATTAACATTAGCATTTATAGACAGTTATGCTATTTAAATTAAATGCTCTGAAAGAGATGCCCACTGTTTTAACTTTGTAGGCAATTCCATCTTGACTTAATCTCTTAGCCCCATCCACGATGGATGAATAAACTGAGTTAAACACGCTCTCGAAAACCGACTTGAAATTAGATGGATTTCCTCTGAATTATTTGTTTTAGGTGACATCGAGTATACATTTTTGTTAATCAGTCATGCCACAGTATCCTAGGAGTGACTATGCAGAAATGTATTAAAAAGTAATTATCCTGAAGCTAAAGTCCTTTTGGGAAGGTCTTTCTGTCTCTGGCACAGGCAGCTCTGGCTAACACTCCCTCTACGTCAACTCATTTAACACCTTTAGCGATTGTCACTATGATGAATATATTATTGTCTTCAAATAGATAGAAGACAATTAAACCTTTTGACAGTGATAGCCACTGATAATGCAGCAAGCACTATGAGCAAACCTTTGATAAAAGAAAGTCAATGAAAGAGGAAGCAATGCAGTAAATAACAAATATTACATTGTCTGGAATTTCTAATAAGAGACCAAAAGCAATTGACATAATTCATCCACGGGGGCGGACAGCTTTACATCTTGGTTTTGCTGTTTGCTTTGTTTTTGTGGTTGTTTGCATTTAGTCTTTTTTAGTTGAGCCTGGTACTATGGGAGCAAGTTAAATATGCCCAGGATATCTTTCCGTTATTTAGCTTCACTTACCCTGACATTAGCAGTCAGGCTAAGTGGACATATAAAGGTGGTTATCAGCTCAGTGCATCAGCTATGGATTTATCAGTCTAGTTCCAAGTATTCACAGGAAAGGGGTCACACTGCAAACATCACAAACACAGAGTGGCAGAGGAGTGTCTGATGTTAGAAAAGATAGATCAAACGATGATATGAGAAAATCATGAAAAGGTTAAACACTTAGATGCAGGCCGAAAGCACCGCAGCAGCTGTGGACAAAGCAGCAGCGGTGCTTGTGTGAAAGCTGGAGTTTACTCTTAGAGTATAGAGAATATTTTAAAGTGTTGTAAGAATGTATATGAATACTTTGGCCAGTAAGAGGAACAAACCAAAGTGTCCTTTACCAGGAATTGTGCAATCATCCACTTGAACTGTTTTCTGGGTCTTCCAGGCCTTACTGGATGGTACATCCCTACTTTATGGGATTTTTGGGATCGTTTCGGACCTAAATATCTGAAGCTGCAAGTTTAATACTTGTAATCAACTCCTGATCTTTTGCCTACTTGTGATGAAATCATGAAGGAAGCTGCCTTACCTGTTTCTCAGTCAGTTGTCCAAATCTTTGGTTGCTTTTGGAAATGGAGGACAAATTGCAAGACTATAAAAGCCAATAAAAATTGCTGTTATTCTAAAACAGTAAGTAAACTTCTTGAATTAAAGCTGAAAGTTTGCACTTTCACTCAAAATACACTATGGTAGTGTACAGAGGCAAAATTACAAGAAGATATTTCGGTGCATTCTTCATAAGGGCCTAGCTGTATGTGCACGGTTTTAGAATCATATATTCATATAGTTTAAAAAAATCCAACAGAAATAAAAGAAGAAATAAAATTGCTTCTAATAGGAAGAGAACGCATTTAGACTCTGTTTAAAAAAAATCCTTGGATCCTCCCACTGGGCCAAGGGATCTTTCAGGAAGGGTGATGTTATTATTTTTTTAAAAAGTAAATGGTTAGCAGTAGCATGTAATTCTCATATTTTTGAAATTCTCATGTTAGTCCGTTACTTGGTACTAACAAGCAGGAATGTTTATGCATTGCACCCACATAGTTAATGCATGCAGATTGCTGTCCAAGCTTCTTATATTAGCTAATAACTTGTTGAACACTTTGGTGGTGGTACTAGATGACCTCAAAGGACTGAGATACATTTTCTACAACCATCAACTATCAGACAGTTGATGAACAATTTCAAGCAGTGCCAAAGTGGGCTGACTGTGATGCTGTGTTTGCCATCCTCAAAGCATCTAGCATAGATAAAAAGTAAACCTAAAACATATGTTTCCACAAGAGGTACACGCACTATTCAAACTGTGCACTGACACTTCTCATAATTTTCCTTTCATTATTACCTGAATCTCTCATTATGTTAATGTCCCTCATAGGGACACACCATCTGCCATGCTTCTAACAAGTGTAAGCACTAAATCCCTACAGGAAACTGCTGCATCACTCTGCACACAGCCTTTGTCTTTCTGTGGTGTAAATATTGTCAAACACAGCTAGGACTGGCAGAAGAACGACCAGAGCATTACATGTTACTTCAGCTTCCTTCATTAAACTTCTTGCATTAAATTCAAGCAATGCAACCGTCTTCTTTTGCCTTTTCTTCTACTGAGCTTGGTTCACTAACTTAATTCATTTAACCTCATTCACTTTACTTCCACTTATTTGCATTTCCCTTCAGTTAATTTCAGTGGACCTCATTCGAATGCAGTTTAGTTCACTTTAATTTTCTTGTGTTAATTTTCTGTCTTTCTTATTTCAGTGTTTTCTTGAGTGTTTTTCCTCTTATTTGATTGAATCTAGGGTCTGAGGACAAGGGCAGTCATTTGGTGCAGTCGCTAGCAGTATTGTCCACAGCAACAAGGCATTTCTGTGTGGAGCTCACAGTCCCAAAGCATGCATGTTCAGTAAATTGATCCTTCTAAATTTCTTATAGGGTGAGGGTAATCTGTAGGGTTATCTACCTCTCTGTGTTAGACTGTGATTGAATGGCAAGTAGTTCAAGTGTTTAGCCCTACAACAGCAGCTAGACAAGAAGCAAGACAGAACAAATTGCAATTCCTTTAAATGAGTGACATGACGTATGACTGAAAAAAGTGTGAAATTCAAATCAAAATTAAAAACACAGTCACTTTGAAGTTACACATTACTTTAACTTCAGACAATTTTGAGACAATCATGTCAGGATGGTTTCTACAGTTGTTCTTTCTCGCATGTAGCAGACAGCAGGAAATAATCGGCTTCAGAAGCGTTTACGCTACTGGAAATATTTAGTTTGATTCTGTGGGAGGAAGCAGAAGACACCCAATTCCTGGCTGTAAATGCACCAGGCTATTAACTGTGCTATTGGCACATCAGTGCATCACGCAGAGTTTTCGCTAGAGAGTTGGCAGATTAAAAACCGGATAATGTCTGAACTAACAGCAATGAGAATTTATATTCTCACACGCACCTCTGTTTGGTAAAAAAGGTTTAGGGTTTCGGAATACATGTGAAAGTGGCGTAAGAGTCGTTATATAGTGACTCTCTATTTTTTAGGAAATTACCCTCCTGGTAAAGGAGGATATATTGCATTAAATTATCTGAAACCGCTGTTGTTTTTGATTCTATTTTGGTAGCACTCAATTGAGAAGGCAGCGATATCTGTCTGGCTTTTTGCTGCTGCTACTGTAGCTTGGATGACTCTCCAGAGAAGTGAGAGCATTTTGTGGTATCTGTTATTTGTTCTCTCTAAAAACATGAGTAGAGGGACTGGAGGGATTGCTGCTTGTGAAAGCACTGTTGACATTTATTATAATAGGCCTCTAAAGGTGATGAAACACAAATGATAAAAAAACCAAATGTGACCAAATTTGAAGTATATATAAACACTCACTGAACTCGCTCCAGACTGTTAGTTGTTTGTTCAGTGTTTTTATCCCATTAGGTGCGAGATGAAGGGGAAGGCAGCTTTGACAAACTGGAAGTAGTGATCATCAAAAATAGGAGAACAATCAAGCATTTAAAGGTGGAAGTGAAGTTTATAACCTTTTTACCAGCCTTTTCACTCTACTACTTCTAAAGAAGGTAAATTAAGTAAATCACTAGATAAAAACACTGACATTTCTTTTCTGCCATGGTTTTGAGTGAGGTTCAGGGATGCGGTGAAACGTGGAATATTAAAAGTATAAATGAGCAGTTTGCGCACATTGTATTATTAGAAAAATGAGTTTGAAATAATGTCTGTACAGCTGCCTTGAGGTATAACATAATCACAGGATCAGAAGAACTCAGCTTGTGAATCGCCTTTGGCACAGGTACCCTATGACCTTGCGCCCACTGATACTGCAACATTTGATGGAAGTGACAATTTTGACAGTAGCTCTAGGGAACTGTTCAGTTTTAATTATTTCAGATATCATTGCAGCCTTGAGCTACTTCATTGGCTGAGTTTTGAGTAAAGGATGAGCATCACCAGCCGTGCTGTTGGCTGGTAGTTCATGTACTTTCAAATGAATCATCCTCTGCAATCACAATCTGGCAAACAATTCTTTGTTCCCTTCTAACTACACCTGCTCCCATGTGTCCAGAAAAAAAAAACACTCCTTCCACTATACAATACAGGAGTGGGCATCTTGGATCATTATTATCAATTTTGAATAATTATAAACATATTAATGAAGTCCAGACATACAAAATAATCAAAAGCTGGGCATGTCTACTTTTTGGGTTATGTGCAACCAATCTGCATATGCAAATAAACTTTAAAAATCAAATGAACACACTGCCAAGCTTCTCTTCAGACTGTTTGCTTTTTGTATTTTACCTCTTTAGCTCAAGGCAGCTAAAGCATGTTTTATTCATCAAATGTCTGCTGCTATTAAAAGGCTCCTGCAGAGTTTGTTACACACATATATCTATATAACAAACAGTGGAGTTTTTTAAATAGTTAGCTAAATGGATATGTTAGGGTCAGACACACAATGACTTTGACAATCATTTGTGTTACTTGCAAAATACTGAAAGAAAGAAATAAAAGTGAAATGCGGATATTCGGCGTGTTTTATCAATGGAAAATAACTGAAGATGGTTGAAATATTTGAATTGACTGTGGCTCAAATGGTAAAGTGGATTGCCTACCAACTACAAGGTCTCAATCTCTGGTTCCTCCTGTCCATGTGTCGAGGTACCCTTGGGGAAGATATAAATCCCTTCGATCCATCAGTGATTGTGTGAATGCAGAAAAAAGTGGGAGCAGCATGGTAGTTACCACTGTTGCCTCACAGCAAGAGAGATCTCACCCGATGCCTTTCTGTGGAAGTTTGTGTGTTCTCCCCGTATCTGTGTGGGTTCTCTCTGCTTATTCTGGTTTCCTCCCACCCCCCAAAGACATGCATGGGGTTAGGTTAACTGATGATGCTCAAATTAAGTGCAAATGTGAGTGTTAATGGTTGTTTGTCTCTATGTGTTAGCTGTGCAACATATTGTCAACCTGTCCTGGGTTGAACCCTGTCTCTATGTTTATGACTGCTGGTACAGGTTCCAGTACCCCCCCAACCCTGAACTGGATAATGAGAAGAAAATTGATGGTTGCATGGTTGAACTATTTTAGTGTTTGCATTGATTTAAAAACAGACTGCAGCACAACCTGACAGATAGCTCAAAGTACTTGTAGTTGTATAAAGACATTTGGTAGGAGTTAGGCATATGTCTGTATTGCTTCATATAATTAAATTTGAGTTATTTTTGGAAAATAGCTCATTTATATGCATCCCCTAAATCTAAGTCCTTGAGCTCCACTCCTTTTCACAAAAACAACAACAGTCACCCCTGGGACTATAGATCACATCTGTTCAGAAAAACAACAGAGGCAAACATAGATGAGGAAAGACAGAAAGCGATAATGTGCAGCAATCTGCTAATAATTATGAACAAGCAAGGCTAGTTTCACAGTGCTACACCTATCTTTTGTCCTCCCATCCATTTAGCCTTATGTCAGCTGGCTTATCTCTTCTACCTCATCCATACTTCTCTTTATTCATGTCATCACTGTCTTACTCCCTGAAGTTACTTTTGTATTTGTCAGTTTTGTCCATCCATTCCATCACTTCAACCCTCTGCCTTATCGTTCTCAATGGTTCTGTATGGAAGCATGTAAAGGATGGAGGTGAGTAAATTCTCTATTTAATGGTAATTGTGTGTGAAGATCACTTAGAGGACACCCAATCTGACTCCGCAGCTGTGAAATACAGTGACAAGCCTTGTACTATTCTGCTGCTTAAAATAAAGCAGTCTGTAAGCTATCATTTAAGTACAACTACGCATCAAAATATACTCCACATGTAAGGGCATAATTCCCCTGTAATTAAAAGGAACTTCAGTGTATTTTATTTGAAAGTGTAATATAATTATATTTACATTAAAATAAAGCTAGTACAATAACATAAGGAGGTAATTAAATTAAGTAAAAAGTAAATTAAGTAGTGTGCATATTCCTGGTAACTTAGTGGGAAAACAAATCAAACATGTATAGTGCTATGAAAGGAAAGCATAGTGCTGTGTGATCTGAAATTGTGCAATTGAAGACGCTTACATTATAAATTTATGACTAAAAACCTCTTCTTCCTGTTTTTTCTCAAATTATTAGTTTCAGGGTGACAAACGTGCAGCCTTTGGCACTCGTATCTACCACTGAAATATTGTCTCAGTTATCTGCTGCACTATTAGGGCAACTGTATAGTCATGTGTCGTGCTGAACAAATGTTGTGTCACTCTTATTAAGTATTGTATTGCTTGCTATTGTCAATATATACAGATTATGGTTTTGTTATTCTTCAGAGACGAATGTCTATTATTTGAACAATGTCATAAAACTATCACATTTTATTAATGTGAAATTTGGAAGCAACGTCTGTTTACTCCTCACTGCAGAAGCTGCTGACCATCTGTTCTTTTGTAAGTAAGTGAGTGATTCAGTGAGAGACTCGTTCAAGTGTTCGGTACTGACCGCAGTCACATTTTCTGCAGTAGCTATTACTTCTGTACCTTGTGTGTTTTTTATTCAGAGTACTCGTCACGATTCTCCACTTTCCCCGTTTGTTTGTTGTTGTTTTTTGGCTTCTTTTACTTTAAAATATACCCACAGTTTGATTTTTAATTCTTTTTATAGATTTTTGTCTCTTGTGCACCTGCCTGAGAGGTTTGTTTACCAAACTCGTTGCCCTGCTGCTATTGACTAATAGCCTACCAATTAATGATTTGGATATTGGACTTGATCTGTCTGCAGTGCATTTGAACGCTCTCCTCTTCTGAACTATAACGCATGATAATTATAGTCGTGTCAACAAAGAGAACACCAGATCAGTTTGCTTTTAAATGTTTATTCAGTGTAATAAAGTTCAAAGAGGCATTCATTATTTTCTAATTTACTATATTGTGCAAATGTTTAACAATGGAAATTGCTTTGGCTGAAGTCAGTGCAATGATTAATTTGGGGTTCAAAAGACAAAGTTTAAAATATGGCATTTTGTCAGCTCTCATCTCTCAAGCATTTAATGTCTGCATTTCAACCTTGAGCTCTTCTCCCCTCATTCTCTCAGTCTCTCATCATTCACCACGGCTGTGTCATGTCTTTGATGTTGCTCTGGAATTTTCTTGCAACAATGACACCGGTGAGTGAGCTTCAAATGGCCGATCCAGCTTTACTGCGGTTGCACACAAGCTTCCTGCATATATATTAGTATTACGTAACTCGTTTTTGAGGACATTAGTGATATAATTGATTTACCCTACCCTTACAGATCCCAAGTAAGCCCTTTCTCAAAGTCCTAGTGCTGAAACAGGAATTTAAGCAACTTATAAATAGGTATGAGAAATGAGGAAGAAACCAAAATGTCCTCACTTTTAAACAATATCCTCACTTTAATAGTGAAAAAGTGAAAGAGGTCCTTGCTGAAACAAATGCACACACATGCACACATATATACAAATATACAGACCTCCATCCAGTGTGTGTGTTTTATTACTGTTTGTACAGGCATGCTATTATTGTTATTATTATTATTATTATTATGAATACTGCCAGTTAATTGTTGTTTCAGAATTACTGACATACTTATTTTGTGGCACTTGAAACTTGAACTTCCTTATTACCTTTAACAACTTTTCCTCAATTCCAGGCACGCCCACATCCTTGTAGAAACTCAGCTCCGCTTCCTGTGACTTATCAGTTTTTACAGCCTAATGAGTTTAATTAATAACCTTTAAGAGAGTTTGTCTTTTCTTCCCAGACGTGACGCTCATTGTTAGCAGAAAAGGAAGGACACCGCTAATTAAAATCAGCTTAATATCAACTCTAATCTTTTCATTAATTCACTTTAATGTTTGTGTTGTCATCAGTCACTGGTAGATAGCAACTGCACATTACACGGACACCAGGGGGATTTTATGATTTAGCGCTAGCACTAGTCAGACAAGGCCAAATAGTTTTATAGATGAAAAATACTTTTTAAATTCATAATAACTCCTTTAGCCAACACCTGGTCTGAGCATCTAACCATCCCTCCATCTTCTTCCGCTTATCCGGGGCCGGGTCGTGGGTGCAGCAGCCTCAGCGGAAAAGTCCAAACTCCTCACCCTTTGGGGAGAGATAAGATGAGCTTGTATCTGTGATCTTGTTCTTCGGTTACTACACAAAGTGCATGACCACAGGTATCCCAGGCAGTGTGAAGTGTTCCCTAGATCTTTCACTTATATCGTGGCGATCGTGGCTCAAGAGTTGGGAGTTCGCCTTGTGATCGGCAGGTTGCCGGTTCGAACCCCGGCTTGGACGGTCTTGGTCATTGGTCCTTGGGCAAGACACTTCACCCGTTGCCTACTGGTGGTGGCCAGAGGGCCCGGTGGCACCAGTGTCTGGCAGCCTCGCCTCAGTCAGTGCGCCCCAGGGTGGCTGTGGCTACAATGTAGCTTGCCATCACCAGTGTGTGTGTGGATGACTGGGTGTGTAAAGCGCTTTGGGGTCCTTAGGGACTAGAAAAGTGCTATACAAATACAGGCCATTCGCCATTTATAGGGGTTTTTGAATTGCTCTTTGTCACCCAGGACCAATTTGCAATGGGAGACCCTATTAGAAGGGGAAAAAGTACAGACGTACAGAAGAGACGGAGCTGCACTTTAACAAAAGGTGCGTCGTTTCTTGGCCAAAAAACATAAATACAAAATGAGGCAAAAGTGAACAGAGGCAAAAACTAAAACTAAAACCTAAAATGGGAAAACTAGACTGTGATGACTATGACGAAAGGACATGAACTCCTGAACTCCTGAACATCATTAAGGGCAGGAGCCCCGAATGACGTTCAAGAGTGCGAGAAACTATGAGAAAAACATGAACATGAAACATGAGCATGAACAGAATCATGAAGTACCTGAAAGTTGGAAAACAGTTGCACAGACACTGAACAGAGGACTTAAATACACAGAAGGGTAATGAGGGAGGTAGAAACACCTGGAAACACAGCTGACACAAATGAACCTGAAAGACACAGGGGAAGCAAAAGTAAACACACTGAACATGGAACGCGAGACTTTTCAAAATAAAACAGGAAACATAATGGCACATAGACATGACAATATGAGCTTGACCACATGGAACACACAGACATGAAACACATGACGTACTGGGGAGACACGGAACAAGGAGAACCCACATAGACAAGGAGGCATAGAAGAAACGTCAACCAGACTAAAAACTCAACCAAGACAAACTAATAATAATACTAGATTTGTATTATTACTAGATTATATATCGGATGACGATATTAAAACGTCTATCGTTTCATATTAAGCTATCATTTGTTTCGTGGTGTCGCAAAATAAACTGCTTACGGCAAATTTTTTCATCATTTTGATGGTCACTGTAGAGTCTATATTAATTTCTTAAACTTCTCTCTTTCTCTTATATTTAAAATAACTACACTACGGATGGACAAGTGACTATTTTTGCACGTTGTTGTAAACCCAGCGTGTGGCTCCGCCGTCTGCTTATTTCCACATAAACCTTTCACAATAAAGCTGAAAATCATGTTGAGATTTTTCAAAATAAACTGAAATGATGACAAAACACATTATTCTCAAACATCAAATTTAAGAAATTGTAACAAACAAGTTACATCAAATAAAAACATGAAGTAACTATAAATGGGCGCTTACAATCACCACGTGGATGCAGGCACAGGGAATACCAGCATGGCCAGCGAGGATGAGGCAGAACGAGGAAGCTCCAAACAGAGAGACCAGTCACAACAAATCGAGGACCTTATTCCTAAACAAGGGAATAGCATGGAAATGGTTTCATTATGAAAAGTCTGACATGGACCAGAAAACTGTACTATGCAAATTATGCAGGAAACCGGTCCCCACCACAGACTCAAGTTTTATTACTGTTTTACTTGCACCTATTTTAAAGAGTGAGTGTAAACACAAAAAAAAAAATTATGTGCTGGAATGTGAAGAAAATAGGTTTAAATATTAAACAAATTTCTTCCAGTCAGAGAATGTTGCATATAATTAAATTTTTGCTTGATTCATAAAGTTAAAAGACTAAAACTAATAAAACAAGTTTTAAAAAGAGACTTTTCCATTTGATTACATTTTGTATGATGGATTATGTAGAAAAAGTAGAATTGGGCTGAAAGATCTATCGCTTTATCACCTATTCAGGTTGTAAATCGTGTTTTTAAAAAGTAACTAAGTAACTAAGTAATTAATTACTTTTGAAAATAAGGAATCAGTAAAGTAACAGGATTACTTTTTTGGGGAAGTAATTAGTAATTAGTTACTGATTACTTTTTTCAAGTAACTTGACCAACACTGCTCATAAGTAATAAAAAATGCAAAATAACTCAACTACACTCTTAAATTAAGAATAACAAATAAATTTGATATTATTTTAACATAGGAAATCAGCAATACAATAGAGATTGACAGACCACGTGACTTTCGCGCATTGCATGCCGGGAACTCATGGCAAAACAATCCAAGTACCGCATCAAATGCAAGCATTTGCAGCACCACAAAACGTTCATTCTCCGGTTCCAATACCTTCTTGCTTGTTCTTTGTCCCCCAAAAAAGTTATGTACAAAACGAAGGAGAACAATGCCGGTCCGTACAAAGACAGACTTGATGAAAAGTCAAAGAAAAGATACGAGGAAAAAAATCAAAGGAGTGAAAGGGTTAGACCCTTACGAGCACACAGAGTGGACAAAATACGTTAGCGTGCTGCCCAACTTTCACCACGCTCATATTTATAATTATACGGTTCTTGGAGTGAGTGCATACACTCATGAAGTTTAGTAACTTCAGGTCACTGCAACAAGCCCAGGTACAGTTTACCGACGGATGGGTACAGGACCTTGAAATGCACCGTGTAGAACGAAAGACCATCGTACCTATCATAAGTTTACCAGTCTCACAAATCGTCTCATAAATACACATTCGTTAACCGTTTATTAATAGGACCTTTGAGCTCAACGGTAATTAATTAGTAGTGGAAATAATTTCTGGTACGCATTACAGAAATGTAGCAGTGACAATAATACTGTATGCTGTAATCGTACTGGGCAATTAGTGATACAAAAAACTGTTTTATCCTGTGAATAAAAGTATATGTTTTTGTCAATGTACCATAATAACAGAAGCGAAACGCAATATTGTGTCAGGACAATTCACTATTTATGCACAATAAACAAAGGAGCATAGCGCGACAATTTCTGTTCAGCGCCAGACTTGCTTGTAACCTATATCACCAATTATGTTATGAAAAATGACGTATTAACTACTAAAACACTGACCTTTGTGGAAATGCTTGGAGCAGACTAACCTGTGAGCTGGAGTGTTCTGGGACGTTATATTTGGTCTTTGAATGGCTGCAATCCAGGCCATCCGTCGCCTCTTTGTTACTTCGGAAACATGGCTCGAACAATTTCTCTTCAACGACGTAATCCGATAACAACCGATCTCTTTACCCGTCGGCTTCCCGTGGCTGTCATGCGACCGGCTATTGCAGTTAATAATACAACAGCTTCTTGCCATTTTTTGTGTTTCTTTTTATCGCTGTGTAACTGATTTCAATTGAAAGCCTGCGTGCGCTAGTACCTCTTGCCACGAGTTCCCAGAATCCTTTGCGGTTTTACCCCTGAATGACGTCACATTTTCAATCTCTATATAAGCACAGAATGCTGGGTGACGGATCTAACCCATGACGACATCATGTCACGGTTCTGGGTCAGTTTGGACCAGTATTTTGAGTTATGTTTTGGTTTATTTTAGAATGATGGATTGTTTTTTATGTTTCTCTGGTGCTTTGTTGGGTTTTATGATGAATCTGCGTTTCAAGTTACTTTGGTGTGTTTGATTGTTTCTTATTCTCTTAGTGCTTGTGATGATGATGATTATGATGATGTTCTATGTTCCAGCTTATTCTGGTTTATTTTTAGTTCTGCCCGTGTTAAGTCTGTGTTTCTTAGTCTGCGTCCTTGTGTCTTATTTCCTGTTTTATTGTGAAAGTCTATGTCTTATGTTAGTGTGTGCAGCTTTGCTCCCCCTGTCTCGTTAGTCCAATTTCTCCCAGCTGTGTCTCCCTCCTGTTGCCTATTCCCTGATTACCACCCTGTGTATATTAGCCCTGTGTTTTCCTGTGCTCAGTGTCGCGTCGTACCCTCAGAATTATGCCTGTGTGTTCAGTTCTCAGTGTCATTGTTCAGTTCTCAGTGTCATTGTTCAGTTCATGTTTTCGTTTATCACCAGCAATAAAGCTAAGGTTCTCAGTTTCAATTCAGTCTCAGAGTCTTGCATTTGGAGCCTCCTCTCCATCCGCCTGCACACAGAACCCTGACACATGAACGTTTTGGATTTCCAGCAAACAATGATGGAAGTATTGCATCATTGCAACAAGTTAAACAAAAGTATTGTATTAACTGTTTTTTATTTAAAGCCATTTTTGCACATTTTCAGAGGCTAAAATGTTATTTAATAGCTGACTGGTAAACAGTTTTATGGCCAAGAAAGGGCTATTCCATCATTAAAGGGAAATTTTAAAAATCCTTATTTAAGTATTTGTTTATTTAAAGAATGGTATGATGATGCTAATGTCTTTATGCTTTCAGCAAATAGTTGTTATAAATTCCTCAAAATGCATATGTATACCTTTGCAGTAGACAGTGGCAAATATGATTCATCAGCTTTGAGGAAAAAATTTAGGGAAACTATATCAGTGTGCACAAGTCCAGAAAGAAATGTTTTCAGGTTGAAACACTAGTGTTGCTTTCAACTTAACCCTCTCCAACACCAGCCTAGGGTTAGGCTGTGACTGTGAGGGGAAATTGGAGTATTCAGGGAAAACCCATACACAAGGAGAGCACGCAAATCCACGGAGAAAGACTGGTGGCAGCTGGTGGAGCTTCCTGCCAATCATTGCACCACTGTGCTGCCCAGTAGATAGCTGTAAACTGTGTTATGTATCATTTACCTGTTTGGAGCCTGCTTGGTTTGAGTGTAATATTATTTTTGTGCTTTTTTCGTTGTGATTCATTTGTATTTTTTGTTTGTTTGAGGTTTTTTGGCTGTGGGAGGGGGGTCGATTTTGATATTATACTTTGTTACCTTCTTTAAAAGCATATCTCACTGTCAGATTCGAGACTGGAAATTTCATCTTGACGCAAAAATAAATGTTACAGCTAAAAATCTTAAAAGCTGATGTTTTTGTACCACACGGTATTTGAAGGGAAGTGTACTTCTTTCTTTAGCCACTGCATCATTTAACAAACAGCGTAATGTAATATTCTACAAAAAATCAATACAGATCCATTTATACTATAATCACCACTTTAAATGTACCCATTTTATAGAACTGCATTATACTTCAGTAAACTGCTTGAGTGCAAACTGAATATTTTGTTGATTCATTTCTAATATCATAGAAAGAAAAAAAATCTGCAAATGAGACACATTTATCACTGTTGTTTTCTCCATCATCCTTGCCACTTCTATAGTTTCTTAATGTCTTCTTGTAAGCACTTTCTTTCCTACTCTGGAAATTCAATTTCCTGTTGAATCTCGCCAATGTTTTTTTTTTCTGTCATACCAAGGTTAATGAATGACAATCACTTATCCTTTCCTCTAAAATGGTGTTTCTAAATGTGTCCTGATGTTGATTAATTTGTGTTAAATTACAACAATATCCTCTTTTCCTTGATAGATTAAAAAAAGCACACAGTAATCTTTACCAGCAGAAGAGAAAAAAAGTCATCGCCCGAGTGACGTGCAGTCAGCGTGACTTCTCTTCACTAGGGATGGGTACCGGTATCCGGTGCCATAATGGCACCGGTTCTTACATAAACGGTAGTAACCAGACAGAAAAGCAGCGCACATTTCGATGCTTTATTTCGGTGCTTTATTTCGGTGCTTTTTTTCCTGAGATATCATACACTTTGGATTCTAGCCAATCATTTTACCTTTCCGAGGATAGTAGGTGAGCCCAGGTACGTATGTTCTTTTAGAGCAGACGGATGATGATGGCAGCAACAGCCGTTCTTCTCTGCGTGAGTAGCTTAATGTTGTTCATGTGTAAACTAAGCACGTTATTAAATTAACGCATGTAAGGTGAACTAGCAAACACCGTCGTAGTTACATGCGGCTGTCTTCTTGTTTGATGGCAGATACTCCCTTCACCCTGGCCAAAAGGCTAAAATGACCAAAGAGAAAGTGGAAAACAGCTAAAAATGAGAGGTTTTTGGACAAAGTTTGTGTTTTTTCCATTGTTTAAGCACTGCTTCCAGCCAAGAGTGATACCATAAATCCCCTATAGCTGCAGAAAAGACTAACATTGTTATCTTTTTACAAAAAAACAGCTGAACATGAGAGGTTTTTGGACCAATTTTGTGTTCTCCATTCTTTAACCACCGGTTTGGTCCTGGTATCGGATAAAACCTAAACGATACCCATCCCTACTCTTCACGCCTACAAAGGGAGATAACTATGTTCGCCATTCTGTAGCTTTTACTGAAATAAAATTCTCACATAACGATTCAGAAATGTCACTGAGTTACAAGCATGACCTGCTTATCTGTTAAATTGTGCTTAGCTATGTGAAATTTAAAGTTTGTACTATACAGAGAAGAATCCTTCAATCAGGATACTCCTCACTAAAAAGCATGCTCCTCTGTTTTATATCTCTTCTCATTAATCAAATTAACAATGTCATGTTCACTCCAATGTCAATTTTCTTTTCTTCGCTCTTGTTTCTGGTGTTTTTTCTTTCCGGTTACCACTGAGCTCCCTGTCTGTGTCTGTTTTTCTCTGTGCTGCACTCTTGTGCCTTTTGTGTTGTCACATTATATTCCTGTAATCACAATCTTGGTTTTGGTTTGTTTACCCTAATGTGTTTTTCCACCCTCTGATTGTCTGCTCTGCCCTAATTTTTTCCATCTGTGGTAGTTTATCCCGTCAGCTCTAAATGCACGTATAGTCCTGCATGTGTCTCCTGTTCTGTCTCCCAACTGTTCACTTTTTTTAACTTCAACCTTTTTTTGAATTATTCTTTGTTGGGGTTTTTTTTTTTTTTGCTTGATTGTCCAGCTGTTATTATCTTTGCCACCAGCAAATTTGTATTTGATTTAGTTGTGTTTTTGCTATATCTCTCCCACCCACCGTGAACTGAATGTTAAACCTGAACAGGTGTTCAGCAGACTGTAGCAGGAAAGCAGGATAAGGGCAAAGATAAAATGCCTTTTGCCCTGGAATCAGTGGAGAGTCAGATTTACTTTGTCTCTGGCCGTTTTAATTGTCTTACTAGCTTTAACAAACTATAGAGAAAAAAAATTGTTACCATAAAAGAGCATGGCATCTGTACTTACAGTTGTGGTGTGAGGTCTTCCTGATGGGGTATTGTCATCACCCACTGGGCAGATGGCCGCCCAGGCAGCCAGGCATGACTGTGATTACTCGAGAAGGTGGCGATGTAGGATTTTCAAATTGATATCATAGGTACATATAGTTAAAATCTCAGACAAATTCAAATCTCAGTGAGACATCAACCTAAAGGTCAGATATCATAAGTCATGTACTCTGAACTTCTTGTGACTGGATTACCCAAGAAAGAAGTCACCTAGGATTTTCAATTTGATACCATAGCTGTGTCTACTAGGAGGCTGGGGGTAGCACTGGCAGGTGGTAGTGTTTTTTTCTCCCCGCAGGTGGTGATAGGTTTCATCTCCACCCGGTGGCCTTCTGAGGTCCCGCATCTCACCTGCCACAGCTGCTCTCCACCTAGCAAGTGGAGAGCAGCTGTGCCAGCTTCTTAAGGACCAGATAAAACCACAACTTTCTTAGGCAAATTCAAGCTCCTGGGGTTTTTATTGTTTGACTTGTGTTAATATCACACCTTCTCTGTCTTAGAAGCCAAGTTTATCTTTTGTGCAGCTTAATTTTTGTGAGTTCCCTTGCTGAGAACTGAGCTGCCCCACATTCCCGGAGGAGAGAACCGAATACTACAGAGTAATCCACACTTCACCTCTGCTATGACTCCAACTTTTCACTCTCTCCTCTTCCAACAGAAACAGTCAGTTGTCCTGCAAATTTTAGTCCCTGTGGGCTTGATACTATCACGTGTTTGCTTTAGATTTTTCAGCTGCACATCCAGGATGACAATGTCTGTTTCACCACATCCCAAAGTTATTGGAGTGAATATGGAGGCCACTTAAGTATGGTGATGCATTGCCATTTTCAAGAAACAAGTCAGAGATGATTTAAGCTTTGTGAAATCCTGCTGGAAGCAGCCACCAGAAGATGGCTGCACTGCAGTCTTAAATGGATGGACCTGGTCTGCAATGATACTTGGATAGGCACTGACATTTCAGTGATGCTCAGTTGGTAATTAGGGGCCTAAAGTGTGAAAAAATATTCCTCACTGCTTGGATTTGTACAGCCCATCTGAAAAAACAAAAGAAAAGGTAGGCTGAGACTTGTAGTTCTCATGGAATCACTCATCAGTTTTACATAACAGCATAACTAAGCATAATGTTTAGTTGGTTTTTGTTATAATTATGCTAGAAACTGGCCTCTTTCATTGACAAGTATTTTATGAAACAAACAATCCTTACGCACATCTTTCGTTTCAATTCAGGTTGACATCAGTCTTTCCCAGTAAATGTAAAACAACTTACATATTTAAAATTAAAAATTTACAGATGCTTATGTTTACATTTACAATATGCTTTATTTTGTGCTTTATGTGAATGAGGTGACCGACAAACCCTGTTTTTTGGAGAATTGCAAGTGAGCCACATGAGGTTGGAAAGACTCGAGTTACATGTCCTGAACATAATGTTTTCAGTCTATTGAGTTTGAATTAATATGTTGATTGGTTGTGTATATAATCTGATGATATTGTGTGGCTTTGTGAATATGACTTAAAACATTGGATGTTGCATTTACAGTTTCCAGAATGTGTCTTAGTAATTATGAAAATTGGTTCAAAGCTTTATTTTTTGAAAAGTCTCTGTGTTTTTGATGGACTAACTCTAGTCAAATGAGGGAAGCTCTTTTTTTCACACAGTCTTAGCCGTTGCACAGAGCACTTATAAATTAATTCTCCTACCCTTGCAATATAGAAGCTTATTTCCCCTAGCCTGGCAGGTCTCTTTTGGAGACTCCTAGGTCTCCTGTGTGCTTCAAATTTAATTTGTTGTTGTCCAGAGAGTTCATAATAAGGCTTATGTCTCTGCCTTCACTTCATAGCCATGAATTGTCACCAATTAAGCCAGAGTCACCCAGAGAGAAATGACTCCCATATGAATTTTATTTTCTGTTCCTGGTGCAGCCTAGTTGTGCCACTAAATGGACAGTGCTGTTGTGCTGTCCTTGCACTTAACTTATTCTGAATATATAGAAAGAATCAGAATGAGTTTATGGCATATATAAGCTGTTCCAGGTGTCATAAAGGCAAAGTGCAGGGTATACCCGGAAGAGACTGACAATCAATCACAAAGCTTTCACAGGGAGACAAACAACCATCCATGCTACATTCACAGCTATCGGCACTTTCACGGCCCAGACACAGGCAGTCAGCAACCCGCTGGTAATTAGTGGTGGCTAGGATGAAATGTATATTCCTGACTGCATGGCAAGATTTTGCCAGTAGGTGAAGTTTGTCAGAAAGAGGTACAGTACGTGGAGCTACATGAATCTCCTTGTGATTGCTCCGGTTACCAGCAGGTTGTCAGAGTCACACATAGTTTACAAAGAAGTGACTTTTGTCACGAAGCAGAAGTTGACACACTATAGTAGGGAAATTGTAGCAGTAATTAAAACTTGTTAAAGTCCCTTTAGCTGTTTCAGTACCTAGTATGCTGGCTTAGTGGGACACAGTAATTAAATTAAGGCTATGACTATAACAACAGAACCAAATTTCATTGCATGAAATGATAGTCAAAAAAAAAGTTTGCTTTATACTTCCCACTAAATTGAAGCAAGATTGTAGTTGTATGTATGTTTTCTTGCATCCACCCTTAAAAATCCATGGTGAGAGTCAGAGAGTCAAATTGTTTGTTTGTTTTATCAGGTAACAGCAGCGATGATGGAAGCAACTGATCATGAATTACAGTAAAATAAATACACAGAACCACAACACTGCAAAAAGAGCTATGCAGGAAGGAAAAATACAAGCTGGGAGAACATATATGGAGATACCCAGTATTTGCAAACAGAATAGATATCTCATCTGGCGTGGTGGCACTAGACAAAACGGAGAGGGGGGAGAAATGGGGAAAGGAATTTCCCTGCTCAGCTTGCTGTTACTATAATCCATGGATAGATGAATGTAACCATGTATGTAGCATGTATGCATAAATGTATATAACCATGCATGTATGTAACCATGTGTGTGTGTGTGCCATGTGTGTGTGCTGTGTAATAATATATATTAATATATATATATATATATATATATATATATATATGAATCAGACTGATAAATACATAATTTGTAGTAGGGTGCAACGATACACAAAATTCACGGTTCGGTGGTTCGATACTTTGGTGTCACGGTTCGATATTTTTTCGATACAAAAAAATGTTCATGCCTTTTTAATTTGTCATTTATTAAAATTATAAATATATATTTTAACTCAAAAGTACAGTTTTTAAATTTAATGTTGCTGAAACAAAAGTAATTAAAAAAATAAATATATCTCAGGGCTCTCAAAATTTCAAAATCCCTGGTAGCCCTTCGGGCAGGGACTCTTCAGTTTTTGGTAGCCCAAAATAAATGTAAGTAGCCCGAATAAAAAAGAGAGCAATTTTTTGATTGATGTTTTGTTTCCTGTTTTGTTTCCTTTACAATATTATACATTAAAGTATAATATTGTAAAGGAAACAAAACATTAATCAAAAAATTGTTGAAAAACAAATTACAACATTGTATAAAAATTACAATCATCAACTCAAATACTTGGTTCTAATTGAACAGAAATTTCTATGAACTTGTAAGAACTGTGTAGGACATGAATCAGTCTGTGTCAGATCCTGAATTTGAAATTTCCACTGAAGTCACGGGTAAGAGACAAGTGGAACCAAGATCAGGCCATTTGCTTTTTGAAGTTTGCAAAGACTGCTAAATTTTGCCAGAGTTGGGTGAGCTCATTGTGAAACCTGGCCCCACCTTATCATGCGAATTCCTGAGGTCAGATGGCCCAGGATGTGAGTGGGCGTTAAGGCGTCTGGGAAGGGATCTCAAAACTGGATTATAGATGGCAGAGAGTTGGTGTCGTAAACCCCCGCCTCTGTTCAAAGATGGTCGCTCACAGTGGACATAGATGGCTTCTTTCACTCCTCTTTCAAACCATCTGTCCTCTCTGTCCAAAATGTGAACATTGGCATCCTCGAAAGAGTGTCCTTTATCCTTAAGATGCAGATGGACTGCTGAGTCTTGTCCTGTGGAGGTGGCTCTTCTGTGTTTGCCACGCTCATCCTGCATCTATAATCCAGTTTTGAGATCCCTTCCCAGACGCCTTAACGCCCACTCACATCCTGGGCCATCTGACCTCAGGAATTCGCATGATAAGGTGGGGCCAGGTTTCACAATGAACTCACCCGAAACTCTGGCTGATTGGGACCCACACCCAGTTTCACACCTTGGCTCAGGCGATTAGAGGATCATCAGGGGGTCCTTTTGTCCCTCTGTGGGGGGATACTCCCACTAGGTTTATATCTGGGACTCTCCACCATTTGACCTTAGAACTGAAGAAGCTTCTCGGATGAGAGGTGAAACGTCTTCAAGCAACTTAAAGAAGTCCAGACGCTTTTCTTTGCAAGCTCCTTTGACTACGATGACCTGGATGACTGAGAACCTTCACAGACAACACGTTAACGAGCTAACTGCGCTAACACACTAGTTCCCACCCATGTAATTGAGCATTGCATGGCACATCCAACATACTGTTTTACTTTAGTCCATGACGCGCTTACCTTCAGGGTCATACGTCACATGAAAACCAAAATAATTCCAAACGCCAGATCTGAATGAGGGTGGGGGAGGTTCAATTTGCCATGTTGCAAGGAGAGCTTAACTTCTGTCTCGCTAGCTTGCCCTGCGCTCTTCCTTCTGACTATGCTGTCTGTGTTGAGCGCTCAGTGGATCTGCGCTCGACAGTGCAGCCTAGGCGGAGTAGTCGAACGCAGATTCACTGAGCGCTCAACACAGACAGCATCGTCAGAAGGAAAGTTGATAAAATAAATTACAAATGTTGTATTGTTCGATACATATGCGTACCGAACCGAAAGCACTGTATCGAACGGTTCAATATCGATACGAGTATCGTTGCACCCCTACATGTATGTATTTATGTAACCATGTATGTATGTGACCTTGTATATAAGCATGTAACCATAAGTGATTACATATAACATGTTTTTTGTTGTTAAATCTAGTTTCAATGTGCCACATTAGATGCTTCTTACAGTATATATTCAGCACAGTTAAATTATCATCTTATATTTATTTTTTCGTTGTGCTCGGAGGTTGGTTAGCCGAGGTGATGCGTCATGAAATGAGCAAAAGATGAGTCTCAGTATCCAGCAGGAGATGCAAAGTAGAATGTGTTGCCACATTGTGGAGACTCAGTAGAATAGTTTATGTTAAATATGTTTTTGGTTTTATTGGACCTTTAAGTTTGGCATTTTGTTATTTTGGATTGACGTAATGTTAAGTTAAACTAGCTGCTTTAAAACCATGCACTGGCACTGTAATTAAGCTGCCCTGTACAGTCAGAAGCTGATTTCAGCCCCCTCTGATGGACACTGTAAGAAAATTTAATATGTAAAAGCAAATGACAGGATGTTTTAACTGTTCAACTAAGACACACTGGTCCGGTGTCTTCTATATACACAGCAAAGATCCAGCATTATGATGTGCTGAGATTGCCCTGCTTCCCTTGTTTAGAAAAGAGCTGTAGTTCTATGTGCATAACCACACTAGTTTAATTTACATGTAAAGTTACTGTTCTTGACCTCGCTCTTTCTTGTCTTCCTCCTCTTCATCTCTGTTTCCATCCATTTTCTGTTGTCATATATCAACTCACAATGCTGTGCACTGTGAACTAGCTTGTGCAGTTTTCATCATATCAAGTGTGGGTAATTTTGACTTGTGTATAGAAAATGTAATCTATGCATTATGTAGTGGTGTTTATCTTCTGCTTACTTGGGCAAGCATTAAACATCACAAATGAATCACTGTGCAAACTGTGTTTCAGTGAGTGTTTTTAGAATTATTTCAAAGAATAAAAGAAAATAGTAATAAAAACGTGTTTAAAATTATTTAATTTTACCCCAAGTGGGTGAATGAATCAGTAAATTACCTCAGGAAATGCCTACAGAATGTAAGTTCTGTTCATTCAGAACAGAACTAAATAGCAATATATTTGTAATTTACAATTTGGAGAGTGTAATAATGTCCCATAGTCATACTTTAGTGAGAGCAAGAGAAAACAATCATAGTCTTTCGTAACTGAGCGAGAAAAAAATAAAAAATCAGTTAGGCAAGGTTTGCACCGTGTGACAAGATGTATTGTCACCACTGCACTATGAAGAGAGAGTGTGAAGTTGGTGGTTGGCACGACTTTGCTCTACTGCCTAATGACAAAAACATAATTCTTCTGCTACAGCAAACAATAGTTAAAGGGCAATGAACTGTGCATTTATCTCAGCTGTCTTACATTAGAAATACAGTTCACTGACAAACACCGTATTTTCCTATTTTTGATCCAGTTACAGTTCAAACCTGCAGTTTTTCTGCATTAACGCCAGAAAAGCAAGAGAAGACTTTTTTTTTTTTAACTTTTTTAGTGCAATGTCATACCGGCAATAAGCTATTCATCTGTGCCAGAATGTGCATCTCTTTAAATTAATCTCATCAGTTGCACTGCAAGAAGCATTCCTGGATAAAGGGCATGCACGGAGCTTAGACAGATCGATACTACAGCAGCATGTGGGAATACAAACCAGAGATGGAAGAAACCAGTTCAAAAACTCTTGTGTTTTACACAAATTATGCCTCTATGCAGTGTTAATGAGAGGAAATGCACTTTATATTTAAACTGTACCAGCTGTGCTCAATATTTTTAATCGTGGTAGTAAAACTAACTCTTACTTGACTTATTATTCACCTCAGTGCAGCTCTTCACCCTTCCTCTGCTGCAGAGATTCCGAAAAGAAACTTTAAAACTACTAAATGAAAAACAATTTTTCATTCTTGATCGGAAATGCACAAAAAAGCACATAAATGTCCACAGCACAACAGTATGGAACACGTGACAAGCCACAGGTCGGGTGGGGGGTGAGGAGTAATCCGAAGCAAACACAGCAGCCATCCTGCCCAGCGCTACCATTCCAGCGCGGGCTCAGACCCGCCGTGTTCCCAGGAGGGAACAAGCATCGAAGGCGTTTGGAAAGGGAGGGGGGATGAGTGTGTGCATATCAGTGTATATGTATGTGTGTGCGTGTCCATAGTTCAGCTGAGACAGTGTCCTTCGCCCTGCCAGGCTAAGTAAACAGTCTTCCAGCCAACCCAGGTGGCCTTGCATGGAATGGGAAGGAACAGTACTAAACACAGTCGTTATCAGGGTGTTTTTGTTCGGCTCCAGCCTTGCGACCGCAGCTGGCGCCGAAAGGGTATCCGCATGAAGTGATGGTGCTTTTTACTTTAGTGCGAACAGCTCATATGAATTTCAAAGCTGTTCTAACAGTCCAACACTGGTCTCTCAATCTCCCGTTGGAGAGCCGTGAGCTTCTCCATGATGTTATCAAACTTGCGCTCTGTGATGTTGTCATTCTTGTGCTCAAAGAGCCGATTCTGAGAACTCACGACCACAGTGAGCCTCCCCAAGATGTAATCCAATTTGCGCTCAGAGATGTTATTCCGAGCGAGCCCTTCCAAGATGTAATCCAGTCTGCACTCAGAGATCTTATTCTGAGTATTCACAGCAGCCGTAGCCTCTCCAAGATCTTATCCGTGCTGCACTCAATGAGCCCATTTTGAGAAACTCACGCCTCTTCCCATCGTTTCAATCCCAGCGGGCAGCCTTGTGGGGGTTTGAACAGCCGGTTCCGCTTTCTTAATTCTTCGATAAGTCAGGGCCAAGCCAGCTCCGATCAGCCAGAACCCTGTTACCATGGTTCCGAATAGGTAGATATCTTCAGCACTCAGGCTCACCCAAGCCCAAACTTCTCGTTGAGAAAGGGGTGTCAATTGCATTTAGGGACCAGTTGATCAAATCCATAATTCCTCTTTTAGGTTTTAGAGAACAGACTGTGAGAGAGTGTTCCAGGGAAAAGTAATACAAAAAACACGAGACTAGACAAGGACATAAGAGGCTAAGCAGGGAAGCTAAGGGGAGAGGAGGAGAGGAGAAAAAGTGTGACCGCCTTCGTCAAGAGCAAGAGCAAAATCTAGATCACAGCATTACCTGTCTAATAATAATGACTTGACTTCAAGCTGGTCGAGGTCTTCTTACTATATTTTCCAGTATGAACATGTTGTCAAATAATATTTTAAAGTTTGTTTTTCCTTTTTTGGTCAACTTCTATCACATGTGCACAATATTCCATGACATTACACTTTTGCTGATGAGATGATCGATGTTCCGAGCGCACCTCATCAGAGCATGGAAAAATAGCTCATTCGTGTTATTTACACTTACCTACCTACATCTTTATGATGATAATTAGAATGCCTGTCACGATAAGCTAAAGCCTTAGCTGTAGCTAACGTCATCAATGTGTTTGCATCGTGCAACAAAATAATTGACTTATTTGTGTCCAGATTTGAGTCTGGGTCAGTTCTTTGAGGAAATCAACAGGATAGCCACACATTAACAAATATGACTACATAAATGACGTGTTTGCCTGCAGACTTGTACACTGCATGCGTCTTTCATTATCATTTACTCAGAAATAATCACTGTCATTTTAGTGGAGTCATTACACCCAATGAGGCAAATTTCATTGGCTGGCTAGGCTCCATTTAGCTTGAATTGGGTCCCATAAACATATAACTCCTCTCTCCTGTTTACAAGGCTTTATTTAATTCTGCATTCCCAGCCCTTCCTGACTGTGGCTCAGTGTCCCTTTGTGATGTCAAATGATAATACTGTTTACTGCTTCGTGAACTGAAAACCCTCTAGATAATGAGACATACCAACATGGGTCATCTGCTGCAACAACATCCCTTTGAATTTTATGCTTGTGTATCCATGGAAACAACACTCCACAGTCTCTTAAGCTCTTTTTGTTTTTTACTTACATGGTACATCGATTTTTGGCCAGCCTTGTGTTAGCCTGGGTGTCAAAGTGTGTGCAGTGTGATAATCATGTGTGACTTTTTTTTTAACACATTCCACATACACACACATTCCCAGATAGTGTTTTCCAGAAAGCCTAATGGAAGAGCTGCCAATATCTCATCTTTTTCTGACAGATGTGTCAACATGTCAGTCTGTCCTGTCGTTGATAAGAGCTGTCACTGAGGGGAGATAGGAAACATGGTAGAAAGCCTGGTAAGATTTCCAATAGGTAGAGAAATTAGTTTCTACTCCTCGATGTCCTTTTCTCAATCCCTGGGCATTAAACACTGAAGTATTGGCAAAGCCGATGGCATCTCACAAATACAAGGTGCCCTTTGGGATCAGTGCTAAGATGCCTTAGGTTTATAGCAACAGTGAGATGAGCCTATTAGGGGTGGGTTTTTATAATCGATTCATCGATTAAAATCGATTCTGGCTTGGATAACGTAAAATCGATTCATTAAAATCCTAAATCGATTTTTTAATATAAATTTATTTTGTCCGAAATGCCAGAATCTCTGGTGACATCTCACAAAATTTCAAGAACCACCAAACAGTAAATGAGAGCAGGTACAGGGATTCTGCACATAGACTTAAACACACAGCGCGACCCGCGGATCAGAATCAGTTAGATGTCGCCTTTCTCACAGTCGGGGCTGAAAGCCGACAGCTCGCTGATCCGGGTCGCGCTTTGTGTTCACGCCCTTTATGCGCTGATTCTAAAGCTGTTAGTTTGATCTCTCTCCAAACAATATTGACCGAACCAGCAGCAAAAGAAGATCCAAACGCTTCACATAAACATCGTCATGAATTCATCTCTTTTACTGTTTTGCTTCCACCGCGATGCACAGCTCTCTCTCTCTCTCTCTCTCTCGAACAGTTTCCCTTTCTTCATTATTCGCTTGCTTGTTACGCACAAGTCTACTGTTGTTTACAGCGCTGTCGGCCGCTGTTTTTTTCCCTTTTACATTCTTCCGAAAAGAAAACCTCATTTCTGCTGTTCAATACTGAACAAATTTAAACTTTTTAAAATTATTCAAAATGCAAAATGCTTAGCCGTGTCTCTAATAAAACCGCTGTAACGTCAGAGGTAATGTTCATTAATTAATGGTTTTCTTTCGTTTTTGATGTACTGCAGAATATTTTTATAAAATCCCAGGCCAGGAAAATCACCTTCATGTTTTTCTGTGTTTTATCTTCAGCTACTTTGACACAAAGGCATCTGCTGTGATGCTCACACCTTTGATAAAGTCTTGCGTGTGTCAGCTTCCTTTTTATAGATACAAAAATATGTAAATGTACTGATCTGAATTATAATATTTCTGACTGTCAAAATTTCCCAGATTTAAATCGAATGAATCGAATTAAATCGAATCGTGGATCGAATCGATTCGGGACCTTGTGAATCGGAATTGAATCGATTCTAGAAATCAGTGACGATACCCAGCCCTAGAGCCTATCACTCTCAACTTATCCATATGGACACTTGTAAACAATCCCTTGGTGTCAAGTTCACAGAGTAAGCATCATTTTTCACTGTCCCAGATTAATGTATTAGATTTAGGACCTCTTTCCTTAAAACAGCCAAGTGTTTTTTCAAGTCCTTAGATCTAACCAAGCACTGGTAGTAAAAAGAATGTAAAAGAAAAGGTCAAAAAACAAAGGTTTCAGACTAGACCGGGGTTGGGCAATTCCAGTCCTCAGGTTTTAGATCTCACCTTGGGTCAACACACCTGAATCACATGATTAGTTCATTACCAGGCCTCTGGAGAACTTCAGGACATGTTGATGTTTATCCATTTAAATCAGCTGTGTTGGTTCAAGGACACATCTAAAACCTGCAGGGACACCGGCCCTCGAGGCCTGGAGTTGCCCTCCTAACATTTATACTTGGGGGGAAAAGTGGTTGGACGCAGAAATTATTGCAACCATGTGCTATCAATTTGCGATGTTGTTGCCTTTGAAATGATTGCGTCAAAGACAGGCACCGGGAACAGAAATTCACATTAACTTCTTCAGAGTCCAACCTGAACCTCATAGATTAGAAACAGAACTTCAGAAATTGCTCTGCAAATAGTGACGTAGTTGCTTCAGGATGGTAATTTAAGTGAAAAATGAGATAGTTTTATCTCTGAATATAACCAGAATAGAGCCACTTGGCAGCCAGTTCAGTCAAGTCTCCTCTTCCAAAGAGAGGCATCCCAGACGAGGTCAGCTTATCAGTGCAGACTGACTCAGACTAATCGCAACATGTTGAAAATTTGTCTGTATTTATAAATCAGATATGTTATTGACAGACCTTCATCAGTCTGTCTGAGAGGGATTCTAGTCAGACTGCAAATGAGACAGGTTTGAGAGGGGTTGCCTCCCAGCGGACACCCAAAGGCTGAGCGAGCAACACCCTAACCACTGCACAACCAGATCGAGGGTCAGCACTATTTTAACAGTTTACTAAATATTTACAATCACAAAAAAAAATCTTTAGTTCAGTCACTGGACCAATTTTTCTTAGTTGCAAGATGTAACTATTTTTACTCCAGTGTGACTGAACCACAGCCCAGTGACTATATTATATTGATGAATAAAATATCCAATTGTTAGTAATTTCTGTCATTTCTGTTGCAATTTCTGCATAGGATTTTTTATTTATTTATGAGCTATGAATATGAAGAAGAACCATTACTGATATCCCTGTATTTGAAATATTTGCAGTTAAAACACAAACATCATTTAATTCCAGCATATTCCACTTACCGTACAATTTGAGCAAAAACACTGTGTTTTTATTTCTTTTCCTATTTGTCTTGATATGTTTGAGCTAAATTTTCAGAAATGATGTTCCACCTTTACAAAATGATGCTAGTCTTTTTTCAAGTTTTTCATTTTCAAGTTTCAAGTTTTTACATTAGTGACCCAAAAGGGATCATCAAATTACAGTGATTCATTGGGAGAGGGCATACAAGATACTTTAGATGGAGTTGTGTCTGTGAGCATATTAAAATATATTTATAAAGATTAATAGCTGTGACTTTTTATTATTTCAGTCCACTGTAATTGTCATCCATTTGTTCATCTTATTTTGTTCACAATGTGCGTTAAAAGATAAAGATATCAAAGATAAACACAAATGCACTGCACACATTCAATTACTTAAACTTAATTTCTACCGGACCTTTAGCACACAGACATGTGTGCATTTAGCACACATGCCTGTTCTAGCTCTGGTACAAAATGTGCTGCTGTTTACTCTGTGTGATGCCGGCCAAAAAGCTTTTTTCTTTTACTATTTTGTCTTGGATTACAGACCAAAGCCATCAGCTACAATTGTTAGGTGAGCAGTCATTTCATACAAAACAGCCATTACATGTTTTTTTCTCAGGGACAGAAACAAAAAAAAGAAAAGAAAAAGCAGTCAGCGAGCACTCAGAAAACAAAATACAGACCAAAAAAAGACATATTTCTGCAAGGCCTAATAGAGTGTTCCTGTCTTGTACCTCACAGTCATCCCTATATGAACAAACAGCAACCCTTTTCAGTAGATAAACACAGACATACACAGAGACACGCAGACGTACTGTGTTCCAGGAAAACTGCTTCGGGGAATCTCTCCTAATCACCTACACAGCCAAGCTGAAGTGATGAGGGTAATAAACCCCAAAGGATGGTGACTCATTTTATCGATGAGTGTATACACACATACAGACACACATACAGACGATAAACATCACTCTTTCTTCCTGCTGATATTTAATCAGAATATTCCAGCTCACTTATCCAAACCAGTTCAGTCGTATGGGTGCCGGGGATTTCCTTTAATGTCCCTGAATGCATGCTTATACTTTCACCAATAACAAACATCATTATTCCTGAAACAAATGGCAGCATTAATGTCCTGGGAATAAGATGTTTCATAACATCTTATTAGATTTAATAATGTTAAGGTTCAAATCTCTGAAGGGGGAATCAAAATCAAGATCCTGTTGATAGTGAAAGGTTTCTTTGAGTCTCGGCAAAACTCTTAGTCGTATTTTCAAAAAAAAACAAAACATGTGAGTCAGACAAAGATAATTTATCAGAAACTTTGCGGCTCAAAGATAAGGAGGGGATAAGTCTGTGGTGGAAAAGTGATTGCAGTAGAGGAAACCACCTCTGATAAGAGAGACTTTTTAAGATAAGACAGATCAAAGTAATATAAATCTAATGCACAAAACTGTGAAAAAGCTTTACAGCCGCTGAAATTATACTGAGTGTATTCTGATGTTAACTATTAATCTATTAGGCTGAAAAGTATAGTAAAGAGAATGCTATACCAAAGTTCAGTGTAATCAATTTTACCTTTAGAGCATCACTTATTCTCACTGGCACATTTGTTTGTTTTTTAATATTTTGCAAATTGCCTCAATCTCTCTGCTGATTTTGATCATCTCTTGATTTTCTCATTTTCCACGAGCCCAGACTGACTTCTTGATTTGAGATCAAGGCAGCAAGGTTCCTGCTCCCCTTTTGTTCTTCTTTCCACTTAAGACAGGTGAACTGGTGTGTTTGTAATCATTATTTTACTACAACATAAATTTTATGATCAATAAAAGCAGTCTCAAAAACCGAGACCGCTCTTTGTCAGTGACTGCCTGTTAACAACTTTCCTAGGGGCCTCGCTCATTGTTGAGTTTACTAATATTTACAATTTATACAAGATCATTCAAGTTGGCGGGACTCTTGCTCTTAGTAAAGTCAACACAAATAGTCACAAGCTGTAAAAATTCAAAAAGATATCCAATCATCTGCTTGTAGTTTATTATCTGAAAGTCAGAAATAAGTATAAACCCTGCAACAACAAAAAAAGATGAATAGACACTGAATGGCTGATGTTTTCCAGCATTCGACAACCCAGAAAATCACCCAAAAATTAATTATCTTGCATGGGTCATGCTGACATCTTGGACAATGCATGGACTTAAAGTTTATAAAACAAAGCTAGAGGTTATGTAGATCTATATTCTTTACTAGTGACACTGGAACAAAGTGACCCATGTGGTCTATTTTTTAAATTTTGTATTTCCACAAGTTAAACAAGATCTATAACAATTTCATGCCGGTGTTCTGACAAACATCCTACTTTGGCAAAATGTCCTACTGTAAGTAGTTTATGCACATTTCTGCTGTCACAGAGTAATTCCAGCACAAATGTAAGTAGGTATGACGGTTTGCCACGTAACTTTGCCCATCAGAGTATGCTTGTAGCTCACATTCATAAAGCCAGGATGGTTTGCCATTTCATTTTACCCATCAGAGTATGTTTGTAGGTAAAATTCACAAAGGTAGCATGGTTTGGCACGTAATTTTACCTGTCAGAGTATGTTTCTAGCTCTTATCAACAAAGGTAGGATGATTTGCCACTGAATTCTCGCTGTAAAATTATGCTTCTAGCTCATATTCACAAAGGTAGGACGATTTGCCACTTAATTATAGCTGTTAAAGTATGCTTGTACGTCACATTTACAAAGGTAGGACGGTTTGGCACTTAATTTTACCCATCAGTGTATGTTTGTAGCTTGTATTCACAAAGGTAGGACGGTTCGCCACTGAATTTCGTGTTGTGCGCATGCGTAGAAACAACGGGTAGGATGGTTTGTCAGGTAGGATGGATTCCCAGAACACCGGCACCAATCATAGTGAAGCTATAGTGAGTAAACACTTAGTTTAGCTTGAAAAAGCAATGTTCCTGGCTGCTCCATATTTACTATACAAACTAAGTGAAAGGCCTAAGTATATTTCCAAAGCTATCACACTTTTTCCACAAACATATTACTGAGTATCAGTCACAAAAAACATAATCATTTCAATTCCTTTTAAAGAGATTTCTCTTTGATATTTTAATGACATGTTTTCAGCATTTTAGTTTAAATGAATGCTATGATACTGCTCTTTTAACCACACTGAGCCTTTTGATCAGTTAAAGTGGATGATTTGTAAATAAGCCTTTCAACTTGCTGAAGGCACTCAGCAGGAAATTAAAGCCCACTGCCTGTAATTTATTCCTCTATTGCTCTGAGACTTTCTCGTGACATGTTGAGGTTTTGTATTCATGAGCCCGACTTAAAGTTCTAATCCACATTTCTCATCTCATTTCATGGAGATGAATTCTTAGCTTGTGAGGTCTGCACTCTTTTACTTAATAATCAAACACTTGTGTTACTAAATGCAGATGGTTGACATGGCCTGGGGTTTCTGATATAGTTATTTTCCTTTCACTTACCTTTTGTGCTTTTCTTTCTGTTTCTGTGTTTTTTGTCTACTGTGCTCTTCAGTATCTTCCCCTGGCAGTTGTTAATATGCTACATTTGTCCCTTTGTTTGTCTCCCTCTATCCTTGTCCCCCTTTTCTTTTACCTTCTGGATTTGTTTGTGTTTGTTTGCAGCACTTTACCTTTGTTGGGATTATACCTAATTGGATGGTGTTTGTTTTATTCATCTGCCTCTTTGTGTTCTGGGGCTTATCTGTTATCTGTAAGACTGAATAAAACTAAGCCTGTGTTTATTCAAACTTCCTGTTTAACATAATACTGCCCTTCACTTGAACAGAGACAAGTAACAGTTGTCTTAAACTCATCCACAACTCCATACACAACTCAGCTGTTGAAGACTTATTGCACTTTCACTAACTGGGCCCACGTCCTCATTTTAGGTTTGACAGCATTTTAGTAGGGAAAGGTGAATGGCTTGGACAGGAATTGAGCTGCAGTTTAGGGAAGGCCTCGAATTGGACTGGCGACGACTTCCAGGCCGGGCAGATCCCCATGTACTAAATAGAAGTGAAGAAGTTAAAGAATTGAAAACAAGGAGGGAGAGAGGGTGGAGCACGTAAACGAGAATGAAAAGCTTGCAGAACTGGGGGAACCTATATAGATGACAACCGGAAGGAGCGTGTTTGGAGGCGTGGTCCCGCTCCTGAAATTCTGATACATAATCTCCAATTAGAGTCACTTTGCGTGAGCTTTAAATCAAATGAATCCATATTTACCTGCTTATCCACTAAAACAAGCATGCTCCTCTCCCTTTAAACCAGCTTTTTAATATTGGTTACCCTTGGATCACAGGAGTTATTTGCCCATATTTTGCACACCTCATTATTTTAAAGGTTGGGTATATTTAATTTGAGCTAAGAAAGATTGTCGTATTTTTAAGGAGGTAATTAAAATTAAGTTGCATATTTTACTGGGTAGCCTCGATAGCTGGGGATCAGACTGCCAGTGCCCCCACCTTTGACCGCCACATGACACAGTGCACCCCACCCTTATGGCATTTCAGGAGAATGCGGTGCATGGCCCGTTGCTACGGATTGCTAATATGTGGGACTCATTCCCAGCACACGTCGGCAGCACAAAGGCACACCCATGACAAACTGGAGAGATTACATCGGCTGGCTGGTGTTCCCCTGGATAAGCTGGAGAAGGTGGCTGGGGAGAGGGAGGTCTCGGGTCCAGCTGAAGAAAACTGATGAATGGATATAATTAATTGTAATTTGCTGCCTCAGTCATTTTAATGAATACAAAATTAGATTGTGAGATAAAGGTATGTACAAGCAGCATGTCAACGTTTAGAATTCTTTATAAGATTTTAAAGCTGAAATTATACATTTCCATCCTTCTATTCAAGTCTGCTTATATGTATGTGACAATAAGCCGAATCAGAGAATCTGCTCCTCCAGATAGGAAAGGTCTCTTTTTTATTTATATTTCCATATGGAAACTGACAATGTGACTTTTCTTCCTTATCTCCTCCAGACTGCATTCAAAGCCTGCCATTATGTGCTGCTCCAATCATTTTATCTTTTTTGGACCACATCACATGTTTGAGTTTCTTCATCTGATTTTTGAATGTTAAAAATACAATTTCTGACATTTCCAAACATCTATCGTTGCAGCTTTACTGACGCTGCAACAGTTCCAGATGGGTTTGTTGGTTAGATAAACTAGTTTGAGCCAAGATGAAATATGTGCATTGTTATCAAAGTTTCCTTTGTCAAGTACAAAGTCAGAAAAAAGCTGTGGATCTACTTAGTGGGTTGGCGTATCATGTGGACTTGAAAACAGTTAAAAGCTATATATTAATAATAATAACATTAATCCATCAGCGCTTGTCACACAGAATAACTCGTCACTTTCTGCTGCTGAAGTGGGTTTTTTTTTTTCAATTCTGCAATTCTGTTATATTATTCATCTTTTTCTGCTAGTGGAAAACAGGATGGACATTATGTTGTTATACAATTTGAAGAGGATGTTGTTATACTTGTTTGCACAGACAAGAACTTAATTTGATTGATCTTCATCTAATTCTTCGGGAAACCAGAATGAAACCAGCAAAAGCAAAAATCATTTCTATTGCTTATTCATGGGAGATTTCTGTGCAGTGTACAGACGATAAAAAGATATTTATTGTGAGGGTCTTACACCACCAGCCCACCAGCACTTATAGAGGGATTTTTTTGTGGCTTTACTGCATTATGTACACACTCTTTTGTATGCACACAGTATTCTCATGTTTTGATTATTTCTTCTTTACATTTTTTTGCAAATGATGTGTGTGAATAAATCGAACGCCACACAGCATTCTGATGGCTGTTTATGATTTTTTTTTATTTGTGAAACACACAGAAGCGCTCAGCTTTGGCACCAGTGTCCCGGCACAGTCAGCTTTTCAGCTGTCCTCGCATGCGTCTCTTTCTTCTGGTCTCCGACGTCAGTATAAAGAACAGGAAACCTCGTTACATGGATCACCTGTTCCTTCAACCTCCCTGGTACTGCAGCTTGAGCTCACTGCACCACGCCTCCTCTGCAGCTGAGCCAGGGACCACACCTCCGCCACACTGTGCTAATTGCTACTACTCAAGAAAAAATAAATAAAAATCACACCAACATTCTGGTGGCACTATTTATTTATCTTGACCAAAAAAAGCAGCTTCACATCAAAACAATGTTGGGGCTTTTGCTTAAGGAAACACTGATCAACAGTGACAGTCCTGCACCAAAACTTCAGCACCACAGACAGTGCCCTGGATATCAAACACAAAAAAGCAAGGAACTGGCTGCAGTGTGTGAGATGACAGATGTCACTTAATAGCTCAGACATAGAAGGACTTGTTTCTGTAAGCTGAGCAGAAAGGTCCCTTCTTAGTTCAGGTTAACCAAAAACCTCTGATCTGAGGGACATGTGGGTGGGTTGCCCACTCACCACTAAAATACTGTTTTTAACCACTGACAGCAGCTTGTTCGGTTGCGGCTCGTGGTCTATCTTACTAAAGTTGGAAAAAGGTATGATTTGTGTTTTCACTGACATGTGATACACAAAGTATGAACTCTGCTCTACATACTTAGTGAATAAACTAGCAGAGCTCTTAAGTGCTTAAGAGGAAAGGCTAGTCTGTTACTGGCTTTCTATATACCTATATAACCCAATGCACATCAATGCACCTTTTATTCTCTTTTTATTCAAGCAAAAAATGTTTGTAAAACTCATGAAAAAACTGGATGCAACAATATTCAATACAGGAACATGCAGGAATCAATTCATCCACCTTCTTCCATTTATCCGGGGCCCGGCCGCGGGGGCGGCAGCCTAAGCAGATAAGCCCAGACCTCCCTCTCCCCAGCCACCTCCTCCAGCTTGTCCGGGGGAACGTGGGGCCTGGCCGAGCACAGCCCAAAAAAGGAACATGGCCCCATCTTCCTGCTGGCTCACCACCCACAAGAGGCTCTGTAAGGGTCAGGAGCAGAGGCCCTGGTGGATATGTCCCCGGCTACCAAGACTAGCATGTAGGAATATGTGGCTCTGAAATATTTTTCCTCCTATGTTTTAGACACACTGTGAGATTTATAGTGACATAGCATGGCCTGACATAACAGTTCTATCAAGAGAACATTCAAACAATATTTTGGTTAGGACAAATCACAATAGCCATAACTGAAATGTCAGTAAAACAACATTATTTTTAAAACTCATAAAGTGAAAAAGTAACAAGTAATTTAAAAAAAAGTAAAGACAGCTTTTGTTTGTTTCTATGCATGAACCAACAATTAAATTGCTTTGTGGAATTTCTTGAGAAATACATCAAGCAGCACAGTTCAGACAGCTTCTGAATTAATATTTTACACATCATCAACATCTTCAGCAAAACTGACAAGACGGACTCCTGAGGATAGAGTTTAAAGTGCACTTTGATGCCACTGTCTAACCAGTAAGCTATGTAGTAAATCAAATTCCCTAAAAAATAAAGATTTTCTTTGATGCACTTACCGTACAGTCGTGTAAAACATCTCAAATCAAACAAATAATGAGCATTTCCACGTAACATATAAATTTTATCGTTCTTATTTTAATTTTCTGCTGCCCTTTTCCAGAAGCTGAAATGCTTATCAAATACAGAATCAGGGAGCTGGAGTCCATTACAGCTGCTATAGGGCAGAACATGTTGTGATTCACGAGTCTGGTGACTATTACTCATAATTCATAAAACCAGTGACATTTTAACACAGAACAGAATGAACTTTTATGGCTTCTTGGTACTCTCAGCTGATATGTATTTGTCCTTGTTTTGCTGGTTTCATCCCAATAAATCAATTCTTCTCACTCCTGGATGAAATGTTATTTGCACAGAACAAGACCACACCATGAGCATTTAAGGCATTTTAATTGTTACTAATAAGGGACGATCATGATTTGTTTATTTCATCCAAACTGTGAGGTGAGAAGAAGACAAACACAGAACTCAGTTTAAGGAGTGTAAGATCTGCAAGCATGGTTTGGACTAACTGGGCCTTTGGGGGCTGCTGTGCTGCAGGGCAGCAGCTGGCTACTGGGCACAATTTACTCATTTCAAACTTCCTTCACGGGAGATGTTTTTCCACATAAAGTAGCTGATTAGTTTGTTAGAATATGAAGAGGCTGTTACAGTAGCATTCCCGACGACAACGCTCATCTCAGTGCCGCCTAGCTTAGGCTCCCAGTGGAACGTCAGTCTGTCACACTCCTGACAACCTCACCACGAGAGGTTTCTCATGGCTGCGATTCACTGCCTCTCAACCCTCCCTTTCTCTGTTTTGAGTGGGCAGACGGGACTAAGAGGAAGATCATCCCTCTGGTTTTAATTAGGCTTTTTAATTAGAGAGCTGAGATGCTTTTCACACAGACTTGAACTGACGTAACACATGAGCAGAGGTGATAGCAAAGGGAGGGTGAGTGTGTCACGGCCAGCGCCTCCAAGATCTGCCAAACTGAATTCCTACTAACTTTTTGCTTTGAGCAAAAGTCAGTAAGTGAAACTAGATTTTCAACTTTCCTCAAGGGACATTTAAAAAAACAAAAAACACATGATCTAAAGTTGGGGAAGTAATCATTTGATCCCTGCTGAATTTGTAAATTTGCTCACTTACAAAGAAATGAATTGTTTGATATGTTGATCCAAAGAACACTGTCGTCACACTCAAGCACAGAGGTGGAAACATTATGCTTTGGGGCTGTACATGTACTATAAAATCTTGGACGAGAACCTCCTTCCTTCAGCTACAAGACTGAAAATGGGTCATGGATGGGTCTTCCAGAATGACAGTGAACCAAAGCATAGAAATAGGAAACAAAGGAGTGACTAAAGAAGGAACACATTAAAACAATGGAGTGGTCTAGGCAGTCTCCAAACCTCAATCCTATAGAAAATCCTTATATAGAAGCTGAAACATTGAGTTGCCACATAGGATCCAAAAAGCATAAAGGATTTACAGAGTTTCTTAATAAGAAGTGGGCAAAATGCCCACTGAGATGTGTGCAAACCTAATGTCCATCTAACTGCTAAGTCATGTTTTCCTAACTAATTTCAATTAATGACTTGCAAATAAATTTACAACTTGTGTGTCTCAGGCAACGGGAGCTGACTGTGTGTAGAGTGAATACTGGACCCAAAAAAGTGAAAAGTGACTTGAACAAAAAGCAAGCTGTTTATTGTGGCTGATAACAAGAGTACACAAACAAAGCAAAGCAAAGAGGGGAGATAACTACACTAGACCCTAATCTGGGAAAAACTAGACTATCATCACTGTGACATAAAACATGAGCGTGATTCAGAGCAGGTGCATGCAAGAAACGATGAGGAAAAAACATGAGCATGAGCAAGACCTGAGCTGAACACGTGGGGAAACAGCTGACACAAATGAACATAACAATATCACGGGGGAAGAGTAAAACTAAACACATTGAACAAAGAAACACAATACTTTCAAAATAAAACAGGAAACCCTAAGAGACATAAACGTGACACAGGCCTGACAACATAAAACACGCAGACAAGAAATACATGACACTAAAACATAAACTAGACTAAACTCAAGGCAAACAAATAATAATCCTATAACTCAGCATTATCCCAGGATATGACATAAGAACTCAACATATAACCTGAAAATGCTGGTAATAGACTCACTCCTGACAATGGGTTTTTTCTGAATTTCCTTGGTTGTTTGTTCGGTCCAGAAAAATTAGAGATTCACTGAAATAAAAGCCCAAAAATAAGGTACTATCTGAGGCCATGATGTTTTTGAGATATCTCTGTAAACGGACAAGATTGGACCCAGAAAAATCCAGATACTCATCCATTAAATATACTCATAATACCCTAATATTTATTCTGCTAAACATCTTTCTCTGATCTCTTTGCATATTACCATTCTCTTTGACCATTTCTTTGTAAATGAGCAAACTTACAACAAGGATCAAATAATTATTTTCCCCACTGTAGTGGACATCAATAAATTAGTTTAAGGTAAAATCGGCTTAATAACTGTGTTATGTTGTATTTCTAAGCCGCCTGTTGTATAAATGTTCTTTTAAAAGAAAACTTGGTTGCCGTTTAAAATGTAAATGGAATGATTTGCAAAACTTTTAAACCCCATATTTAATTAGTGGAAAGCGGCACAGCAATGCTGAAAATTAGTTTTGCTTTTTAATATATGCTCATGAGGGAGAGAAGAACCACACTCTTGCGAGCGCTCAACAACCTTTGCAATTGTGGAGACAAAAACAAATGTCTCTGATTATATTTTTCAGAAGCTTTCTTGAGCCGATGCAGTAATTTCCACTACAGTGCCACCTGAGGGCCTGGAGATTGTTTTCATCTTTATCTATTGTCTACAGAAATTTCTCTGGTAACGCTTGCAATGTTATTATGCACTGCGGGTGATAAAATCCCCAAATTCTTTGGATTAACACTGAGAAATGTTTTTCTCAACTCAACTATTTGTGAACCTGGCTTCAGAGTGATGAACCCCTACCTATCGCTTCTACTAAACACTCAGTTCTCTCTCTTTATGGGCTTTCAGGCACAGTGTGACGTGCTGTGATGGGGTCACTGAGTACAAACCAAATGCATAGTTTTCTGAGAATTTCATGGACTAATAAAATAAAACCAATAATAAAATATCCTGTTCGAAAAGCTATTCCTTTTTACCTCATTAGCTCAAGAAACTTTAATGTCTCTATAGCTGTTGAGGGTTAATATAAAGTTTAATAAGGTGTGAGTCATCCTTTGACATACACATGTAAGAGGGGGGGGGGCAGTAACTGCACCTCAGCAATTGTAGTAATTACATACATTTCACATCATGGATTTCATGGATTACTGACATTTCCACAAATTGCTCCATCTTTAACATGTGATGATTCACTTTTGTGAACTGTAGTTGGTGGAAATTGTGGTCTGAATGTGCTGAATACTCCTCGCCTGTGGCACAGATTAAAAAAAAAAAAGTCTGAAGTAAAAAGAGGAAAAAATTGGCAAAAATAGAAAAAATAATGGATTGTTAAAAAGTGTGCATACGTTCACACCTCAGAACGCAAGAAAATACGTCAAATGTAATCATGAAAGTAAATCAGTTTTCTTGTGCATCATAGTGCTGCAGTGGTTACCACTATTGCTGCATATCTGTCACGGTTTGCAGGGGCAGACCGTGTGTGGGCGTGTGAGGACCCAGGAGCAGACACAGGCCACAGACCACAGCTAACTTGAACAAAAATCAAGCTTTTCATTACGGCTGATAATCAGGTCAACAAAACAAGGCAGCAAGCAAAGAGGCAAAACTAAACTGGAACCTAAACTGGGGAGAACTGAAAACTAAGAAAACTGAGACTTGACTATGACAACTAGGAAGACAATGACAAGGGGACTGTGATGACTATGAACATGACTTTGTGCAGGAACATGAAGGACTATGAACTTATACATGAACAAGCAACATGAAGATGACCTGCACAGAGTCCTGAAACCTGACATGACGGGTGATCAGGGGTGATGACACATGGGGTGATCAGGGGAAGTGGAGACACATGAGTACACAGCTGACTAGAATGAAACATAATGACAACAAGGCGGAGTGTAAGACTAAATACGCAGTACAAAGAAACACAAGACCTTTCAATATAAAACAGGAAACATGGGGACACGAACCAACAGGGAATACTTAACACAGGCGTGACCACATAAAGCAGAGGTGGGCAACTCCAGGCCCCGAGGGCCGTGTCCTGCAGGTTTTAGATATGACCCTGGGTCACCTGAATCACATGATTAGTTCATTACCAAGCCCCTGGAGAACTTCAGGACATGTTGAGGAGGTAATTTAGCCATTTGAATCCGCTGTGTTGGATCAAGGATATATCTAAAACCTGCAGGACACTGGCCATTGAGGCCTGGAGTAGCCCACCCCTGACATAAAGGGTTCCAATAAACAAGGAACTAAAGAAACCTAGAAGCTAAAACCAAAAGAATGAAATATAATGAATATCAAAAAACAAGAAAAACTCAGAACGCTGGGTCACACGACCCAGGACCATGACAACATCAAGAAGTTTGCTGGTCATTGTCACCAGGTTTTTCTCGGTGGAGTTTGCAAGCTCTCCCTGCATCCGTTTCTTCCACATTCTCTGGCTTCCTCTGTCAGGGTCCTGGGTCTGAGCGACCCAGGATCCCTGAGCAGTTATGAATTATATTATTATTATTATTGTATGTATATTTGGTGTTGCTGTCTTTCTCCCTGTTTGAGTGTGTGTGTGTATATGTGTTTCGGTGGGCGCCTTCAGGCCTGGTGGGTGTGGCCCTGCTGACGGTCTGGCCACACCCGAAGCCACACACCTGCTGCTGATCAGGCCTCGTCGGGGGAGCTACTTAGGAGAGTTTTGGAGCTCCCACCGACGCGGGATCATTGCTTAAGGCTCCACGTTAGTCACCCCATTGTGCTTGGTTAGTGTGTGTATGCCCGCGGTTCTATGTGTCCTGACGGCTGCTTCTATTGTGTCCCCAGGAGATGGGTGGAGTGCCAGACAGCAGCCAGCACGGGGGAGTGCTGAGACACAGGAGCAGAGAGCACAAACACTGGGAGAAGACACGACACGGGAGTCTGGGGAAAGCACGGGGATTTATTGTTGTTTAGTTTCATACACTGTAAATAAACGCACTGTTTACACACAGAGCGCCGCGCCTGGGTCCTCCTTCTCTACACCCCCACGGTCTGCCAGCCAGACCGTGACATCCTCCCACAGTTCAGTGGCATCTTAGGTTAACTGAATGCTGAATGCTTGAAGTGCTGAATGCCTTTTTTCTACCTATAAAACCCGGAGAGCAGCCAAATGGCTGGTAGGCTTTTAGCTAAGCTTTAGCTTCAGCCAAGTGGAAGCTAAATTGGCTAGTCATTCATATGTATATTAGGTTGTTACCTGGGAATTCTGGAGGGAGGGGAGTGGGGGTGTGTGATTGAGGGTGGGGGAGCTGCTAAAAGCTGTGAACTTCCTTTTGTGTTTCATCTTGATGCATTCTCAATCATCCAGGGAAATAAATCTCCAAAAGTCACCAACTTGGAGTGTTTCAGTTTGCCATCTTAGGGAGAAATCAACACACATGGGTGTATGTCCTTTGTTGCTGAGATTTATTGATAAAAACAGTACAAAAAACCAACCATTTGTACACATATTTACAAATGGCCTGCTGAGTGGTGCACGGAGCATGTTCATTGGTTCATGGACCTCCCTGAACTAATGGCATTTATTGCAATTGTCATCTTGCGGGGGGTTAACAGGGTTCCATCTCTAAATGACTGCTGGTCAGCAAACCTGGGAAACCCACAGATAATTGGAACTATGGCACGAAACCGCTTCCAAGACATCATGCAACACCTACGCTTTGATGACAAGTCCACCCGCGTGATCGAGCAAAGACTGATAAGTTCGCTGCAATTTCCAGTGTGTGGGGATCATTTGTCACCAACTGCATCACGTGCTACAACCCTGGTCTACATATCACCGTTGATGAACAGCTTTTCCCATCAAAGACTCGGTGCTGTTTCCTGCAGTATATTGCAAGTAAACCTGACAAGTTTGGGATCAAGTTTTGGGTGGCTTGCGACCTAAAATCCAAGTACATTTGCAATGTCTTCCCATATCTTGGCAAGGACCCCAATCGTCCCACTGGGGAGAGACTTTCTGAAAATGTAGTAATGAGGCTGATGGAACCATTCCTAGACAAGGGCAGAAATGTTACCACGGACAATTTTTTCACATCGCTTTCACTTGCGCAAAAACTTCTTAGACGGAAAACCACCATCCTCGGCACAGTCAACAAGATTCGCAGGGAAATTCCTCAATCCACTCAAACCCCCACTCCCCTCCCTCCAGAATTCCCAGGTAACAACCTAATATACATATGAATGACTAGCCAATTTAGCTTCCACTTGGCTGAAGCTAAAGCTTAGCTAAAAGCCTACCAGCCATTTGGCTGCTCTCCGGGTTTTAAAGGTAGAAAGGTAGAAGCCTGGGGATGCTACTGTTAAACATGGCTTGTAGCGGTCAGTAAGACTAGAAAAGTGCTGTATACACTCACCAGACACATTATTAGGTACATCATATGAACACAAATATATAATAAGCCAAACATATGGCAGCAATCCAGTGCACTAAGCATGTAGATGCGATCAAGATGACCTGTTGAGGAAGAAGTGTGATTTAATGGATTCTGAACATTGCAATGTTATTGGTCTTGACAGCTACAAGCTGACAGGAAAGCAGTAACTCAAATAACCACTCATTACAACCAAGGTACGTAAAAGAGCATCTCTGAATGTACAACACATTAAACCTTGAAGTAGACGGGCACCTGCAGAAGACCACACTGGGTGCTGCTCCTGTCAGCTAAGAGCAGGAAACTGAGGCTATAGTTTGCACGGGCTCATCAAAATTCAAGGAAAGAGATATGAAAAGTATTCCCTTGTCTGATGAATCTAAATCTTTATTGGAACATTTGGATGGCAGGGTCAGAATTGGATGTAAACAGCATGATAGCTTCATCCTGCCTTGTATCAATAGGTCAGACTGGTTGGGGATGGTGTAATGGAGCAGGGGATATTTTTTTGCACACTTTGGAACCTTTAGTATCAACTTAGCAGCATTTTAAAGCCACAGCCTACATGAGTATTGCGCCTGATCATGTCCATCCCTTTATTACCACACTACACTCATCTTCTAATGGCTGCTTCTGGAAGCATAACAAGCCATGTTACAAAGCTTCGAATGATCTGAAATTGGTTTGAGTCTCTAAAAAAATGTTTCCAGCATCTCGCTGAATCAGTGCCACATAGAATTAAGGCAAAAGTGGGTCCAACACAGTAAAAGCACTAGCACTAGGCACACCTAATAAAGTGTCCAGTGAGTATAAATGACAGTTCATTTAATAGTAGAATAGGGTATCTGACAATGTTTGACGTTTGAAGAAGCGCTTTATTTTAGGTACAAGGTCATCTTGCTGTCCAGCTGTTTGTAAGTTATTGTTGCATTTCTCTTTTATCTCTGTAAATGTCAAAGTAGTTATTTTTAATTCTGTTTAGCAAACTATTTATTCGTGTTAACACAATTAAAGGGACTGTGAAAGTGTCATTTTCACTTTCTAAAATCCATAAATAATAGTTTTTTGTTTGTTTGTTTGTTTGTTCATTCGTTTGTTTGTTTGTTTGTTTGTTTGTTTGTTTGTTTGTTTGTTTGTTTGTTTGTTTGTTTGTTTGTTTGTTTGTTGAACAATAAATCATTACATTTTCCCATTTCAGTAACACTGAGCCTGATCCATGTGCATTAACTTGAATTACTTCCTCCAGAAGAATAAAGAGTGTTTTGGGATTGATTCCAGAGAAGACCCAGGTTGAGAGGAAACTTTTTCAAAAATATTAGTTAGGTGATGGTTGCCATGAAAATACTGCAAGATGCAAAAAAATAAAAAAGTAAAAAATAGCCATATATAATAAGTCAATGAAGATGGATTTATTATGGATGTTCTTGACATTTCTTACAGCAGGCTTGGTCATCCAGTTCTAAAGTTAAGCCTTCTGCAGAGTTTTTTCCATCCCCTTGTACTCTGCCATGAACTTAGTTTCATTTCCTATTATCTCCAAAATGAGATGATAAAATAAGAACTCAAGAGCCAATCTGAAAACTTGGAAGGTCCTTGAAAAGCTTTAAAGTAAGACATGCACAAAGACCTTCCAAAAATAATAAGACCTCATCAAACAGAGGAACCCAGACTAAAAAAACATTCCCAGTGTTATGTTAGATGAAATAGAGTACAAAAGATGGAAAGATGGTGGGACAGGGTTTTAAGATAAAAATGGAACTCATCCTAAGGAGTGAAAAGGAGACGAGAGCCTAATAATATACTGTCGATGATGAAAATGATTGTTGGTTCCAGGGAAACGAGGCTGTAAAATGCTTCTCCGATGAAAGCAATTCTGAAGCTGAGAGAGGAAATTTTGGAAAAAAAAAAAAAAAAAAGATCAGCACAGACACAAGTGGAGAAAATGGAAAAAACGGTTTAGTGAAGCCAAAGGCAAGAAATGTAAGCAACAGTGCAGTGGGCAGAAGTTATAGCATCAGCAAATGCAGACAGGTCTAAAAGAATAGTGTATATAAATACACACCCCTGAGGTTTTGCATTTATTAAGGACCTGATTAAAAATACTGCAGTCATTGTTGTTGATAAATGTCAAATTTATACTCAGATCAGAGCACTTAATGCATTTAATTGAAGTACGACTGGAATTCAGACGATATTAATCTTGGTTGGTTTGGTAACACCTGTTGGTTGTTTTGGTTTTTTGGCCGGTGTGCGGGGTCTGAAGTGCTGGGAAGGGAATCTCAAGACTGCATTGTAGGTGATTGACAGCTGGTGTTGTAAGCCAACACCGCTGTTCATCCGACATAGATGGCCTCCAGTTTTCAACGTTCCACTTTGAAATCAAACCATTTCTGTGTTCTCAATCCAAAATGTGAACACTGGTATCCTTAAAAGAGTGTCCTTTCTCCTTTCCTAAGTGCTTCAACCCCACTCACACTTTTGTCTCAGTTAACCTGAATGGGTCACATGATAAACTGGGCACTCTCACACTGCTTTCACCTTTAACCTCAAAATCTTGACTTATATGATCTGCAGGAAATCTATATCCCAACTTACGATGTAATCAGAAACCCCTCTCAACTCTACACACGACCATTCAGGTCAGTGCAGGCTGCATCGACCCGACTTGTAGTGACATTTCTCCAGAGGTGCATATCAGGTTTTGTGGAAAGTTACGATGTAGGTTTAAAAGGAGTTTCTGGTTACATTGCATAAGGGTTATATACCATTTGTTTTCAGAACTGAAGAAGCCTAAAAGGTGAGAGGTGAAACATCTTCACAACATCAAGCTTTCAAGACTACCCTGATCTGGATGAATGCTTACACAGACATCACTATGATGAACAGAGCAACAATAGGACTCTGGTCTTGCCGAGGAGTTGGAGGTGTGCATCCTGCCACTTGTGACTGCTCCTCTTTGATTTGTTACACTTGTTTTTTAATTATCAACTTGAAAAACTGTTTTTTGTGTTTTTGCTTCTTTTTTTTTTATTCTTTTGGAGATTTGTTTTCTTGTGATACCCTCAGGTGGTGAGTATCAAATTAAAGAGAGGGGGATGGTGGGGATGGTGCACTCTGCCACAAATAATGAAAACTGATATGAAGAAGAAAAAACTCCTGATTTAATTTGACCTTATTCATATCACTGAGCACAAGCATCAGAGTTTTCATGTGAGGTTGAGAGAGGAAGATTTTGCAAAGTGTGGGGCTCAAGAACATCAGGACCCTGTGGATGAGTTGGGAGTGAAGAGTTGTTTGGAAGACATGAAAGAAGGAACTGAAGACCAGAGTATCAGAGGAGCTGAAGCGGTAATGGGCAGGAAGAGAGGATGCAGAGGAGGATGCAATTATTATTTATTGATGTGATGTACCCTTGGTCAGATAGACATGGGAGTAACCATGGAAACTAAAAAGGGTATGAGTCACAGGTAGCAACATTCGGGTGGGGAGAGGGGGTTGAATGAGGTTTAATCTGCTATCAAAGGCTACATAAAAAAATAAAAAGCCAAAGAAAATTTGTTGTTATCTGAATTACTAGTAAAGAATTTATTCTCCAAATACTCAGGTGTTTTCATTCTAGTATCAAATATATTAGATTTATTTGACACATAAATGTGTTTTCGTCAAAAGTTGATGTAAGTAAATTCAATCCTACCGATACAACACAGCTGCTACTCTTTCCCACTTTCAGCCCAGCTGAGTTGATGATTTCTAGTTTACAAAAAAGTAATTTGATTATATTAACACTGGACTTCAGACTTCAACTTGAATGTGAAACAAAACAAATTTAAGTAAATATTGATCCTGGAAAACTCAGAAATATTTCATTAAAATAAATTTTTATGAGTTGTCTGGTATTTATAGGTGGCTTTACCTCATAAGAAGCCATTTATTACTCATTAGGGATATAACACAAATTTCCAGATAGAACTTATTACCTATAAATGTACAACAGAGATGACTCTGAATTTGAAAGTGCATGCTGATAATCTGCCAATAGGAAAATCTTTTATTCCCGTTTTTCTGAAGTCCATTCAAACAACAGTTCAAGAGTTCAAGGAGGCAGAAGTCATGTTTATAATTCTGAAATATTAACCCTTTCACACATAGTGGTCACTACAGTGGACAAATATTCAAAGGCTGATTTTCTTGTATTTGTGTCAGCGTTGATGTTATGCTTGCACATAAACCACTACATTAGACACTGATGTGTATTCATTTGTCAAATTCACAAGTCAAAATGTATGCTGTCCACCTAAGTGGACATGTAAAAAAAACTCTTTGAAAAGTACATGTTTAAAAAAATTAAGTTCAACAATCTTTTTTTCATGCATAAAGATGAATAAAAATACTTAAGTCATAATTCATGCATGAAAGGGTTTAATGAAAACATTATATTCCCCAAAGAAAGATTTCATATGCTTCAAAATTAACAAATTATTTTTTTAAGTATTACAATTAGTGCTAGTGTTAGAAAAAGCCAGTCATGTTTATGATGCACTGAAATTCATTTGTAAGCACGCACCTGCAACTGCTTGACATGTGTCAGTGCTGATGTCACTCTGACATCACTTTTATAATGTGCAAGTTGCATGGTCACACAACACGTGCAGATATACACTATAGGAACAAAACCACTGGGCCACCTACAGTTACACCTACATGAGCTGCTCAGAACTAAAGAATCACCAAAGCAATTACTTTTATGCTCTATGCACTCCTGGTGGCTCCAGTCTGTAGCTTTACACTCTGCAATAATACCACTTTCACTCAATATAGAAGAATATCTAGGAAACGTCTAAGAAGTATCACGCCACTGTGATAGGCAAGTGCAAGTAATCACTATGAGGCAAAAGCTCAGTCTACAAACTGCTCAAAGTCTGCTGCTTCACACAGTTTATTACACATAGACAGTGTAAAAGATGGACGGTAATTCCAGATTGAAAACTGAAGCTAATGTGAAGTGCTTTAAACCTGCATTCTATCTGAAAGCCACCAGATGGTGATAGCTCTGGTTGGAAAAAGACTGGTCCTAAAGTCCCTGGAAAAAAGCGCCTTTGTTTCACCTCTGTAAACACTGTCCTGCTGAGTTTATTACTTTAGCCACTCGTTTGGGGTAACACAACAAATTAAGACTGTTTGATAAATCTTGGTCTTACCGTGTTTATTAATGGAGGGTTATGTTTGAGATGAAACCACATGATCATTTACTCACAACATGCCAACCAGCAGTCATTAGCCAATGAGCGTATGGTTTTACAGTAAGCTCTGAGTCTCACTGTCGTCTTGCTTTTTTACAACCAACATGCCAGAAATGCTGATTTTAAGGCTTCAAACTGGAACTTCCGAAACCAGTGGATCGTGTCCATCTTTTATAGTCTTATGTCAACTCTTGTCTCTGTTCGATGTCACCGAGAGTGGATCTTCTTTTTATGGTCATACCAGGCACACAGGCGTCGACTGTGACCACAAACGTCCCATCCATCTGCTGTTCGCAGCTTTTGTTTATAAAGGGGAGCAAATCAGAGGAAGGTTTCCCTCAAAAGCTAAAATAATCTTTTTTAGGCAGTATATAAAAAGTGCATATAACATAAACAGGGATTTTTTGTTTGTTTGTTAAATTTCTCAATCATCTAGTAAAGTCCAAGCATAGAATTAAGTATTTTCTTAAGTATTTTAGTGAATATAATAGGTTACCTTTAAAGAATAGTAATATACAGACTCAACAACAATCTTGTGTTACCTTTTATTTCTTTATATTTTGCAAGGAAAATAAAGGACATAAAGTGTAGTGATTTATTGAAACATCTGCAAACATAATTGGAAATACAGTTTATAAGACAAAAGCATGATGAGATTGTATTGTATTGTAATATTTGGTTTGACCACATTAATTCTTCAACACTGTCTGATCTCTTTTACATATTTCATGTACGCTTTTACAAGCTTTCTTTTAATTCCCTTAAGCTATTCTCAGTAATAACACATTCAGAATTATGCTTTGACTGTCTTTTGTTCTTGTTAGTGATTCCACACAATAATGTTGAGGTCGGGGCTCTGAGGAAGCCAGTCTATTACTGATAGTGTTTTTCTATCAATGCTTTTTTGCTATTGTTGTTGTTTTCACTGAAAAATGAAGATGTTGCAGATGAGAATTTTTCCAGATGTTGCATGATGGATCTAAATCTGGCTGTGCTTTTCTGTGTTCATCATTTAGTCAACTTTGGCAAGATCTCCAACACAACTGGGGATGCAGACCCAAACCATGACAGAGCCTCCGTCATGTTTTACAGTTGGCTGTATATAGTAATTGTTCTACCTCTCTCCTGACCTTCACCACACATACTGTCATCCTTCCACTTAGACCATTTCCTTTGGACAGTTTTTGTTAAGTCTTCTTCTTCTTCTTCTTCTTCTTCTTCTTTCCTTAAACTACTGAAGGACACATAAGCTAAGATTTGCAAACCTTTCAGCTAATAACACTTTGGGAATCACCTTGCAAAAATGCTGTCTGTCAAAACTGTGTTATCTTTTTTCATAGATTCACCAAAGAAACGGGAACAATTTATTTTAAAGTGTTTTTGCAACAGGCTTCTAGTAACAAGTGCCTAAAGATACAATATAAAAATGTGGTATTTTATAAGTAGTCTGCTATGTGCGGACACAACACTGGTTAATCCCTCTGATTAAGTGCCCTTTTACATAGGAATGATGTGACTTGACAAACAAACAAAAAATTTCTGAAAAAAGGAATGAACATCAGTGAAAAAGCTGCTGATGTCCAAAGAAAACTAAGAAACAAAAGCATTTCTCAAAAGCACTTTAACCCTCTCAGGCCCGAATTAAGTTTTGTGTTGCTAATGCACAACCAAGTCCTGCAGTGGTACTTCTGAGTAAAAAAAACTCATAAAATATGTATGTGGGGTAATCAGGTTGTTAGATGGTAAATGGTAAATGGCCTGTATTTATATAGCGCTTTACGAGTCCCTAAGGACCCCAAAGCGCTTTACACATCCAGTCATCCACCCATTCACACATACATTCACACACTGGTGATGGTAAGCTACATTGTAGCCACAGCCAGTTAGGTCTTAACTGTTGCAAATCTGCAAGTGTAGATCGTATTCTGTGGGTTTTCTGTCTCATTGCATGCCTATGTTCCATCTAGTTCACAGCAGTGGATGTAAAGTATTGCTATTAAATCTATAAACACACAAGATAGTTTACATAAGGTGTAGCATTTGAGCAATAAAGCAGCTCTTTTTTTCATTATGTCTGGTTCCTACTACAGGACGTAACACACACTACATCTAAGCAATGTCACACAAGCAACAGACCATCTGCAGTTTAATATTTGTTTAAATGTATCATAAATATATATATATATATGTACTATATACATAGAGTGTCACATAAAGTTTACGTCTCCATGTGATTCATGCTTTTCATTTTGTTAGCACACCTACAGCAGCATTTCTACCCCCATCTGAATTTGCTTACATAACACCTATAGGACGACATTTTTTTCCCAGTAATTTCTGGTGACAAGAAATTCTAAATATTTGCCCTGTTCTTTCTGCCAAATATCCCTCACGCTTCCACTTTGTAATGCACATTCTCGGCTGGTCTTTCAAAGATATGTCACTTACCTTCTCAGCTGAATTTATGGGGGGGAAAAAATCGAAGAGCTGGCTCACAGCTAACCTTCACTGCTTTGTAGATGAATGGGTAGTCACAGTGCAAAGGGAGGTGTGCTTTGTATATAGAAGAGGTGAGTAAAGAGGACAAGAACAAAGAGAGGAAGAAGAAAGAGCACAAACACCAACAAACTGAAAGAATCCAGATCATTTATAAATAGAGATCTCTGTTAAGTGTCTGAGAAGACCTGTGGTTGGTTGACTTTTTCCAAGGAAATGTATCTTTGAAAGGCAGACATTTGGAAAATATCCTCAACGAGCAGAGATGACATTCCTCGTCCTGAACAAGAGCTGATTTAACAGACAACCCAGGGGAGAAAAAGCAATTTATTGCTTGTATGTGTTGTTTTTTTGCGTGGTGTTCAGCATTAGTGTGGAGACAGTCAGTCTTTGAGCAAATAACAAGAAAGATCGCATACCAGACTTAAAGAGGCCGTAACATTTATGAAAGGTGAAAACAGGCCAGCGAGGTGACTTTATTGAGCTACAATTTAGGAAAGAAGTCACAGGAGACTGCTGGTTTTTGTTTGGCTGTTTTTAACCCCGGTTCAGACTCATACTCTGTTTCCTACGACTGTGATGTTTAGTCAGGTATATATTACTTTAACCATGATGATAGACATTTTGTAAACTTAATGGATCACTGAATTTGACGCAAACCTTGATTTTTCTGTTCATCTAAACTTTGTGTGGTATATCCTTAGTCCTCTAGTAGTGCTAGTCTTGTATTATGAGTGTGTTTTCGTTCAGCAGGAGGCATAACGTGTTGAGGTTTCTGCCAGATTGTCTTCTCACCTATCAGGCATTAGTTTGCACTGGCTCAGTGTAGAGTGCAGTGTACCCAGTATATTCTCTGATGCTCCTGCCTTGGCTTCCCATTATGGATGCCTACCGCTGTCCCTAACCTAGCTGCTTGCCCATTCCCAGTATGTCTGAATAGTTACTAACCTTTCCCATGACACTGTTCCAAGTGCTCAGGTCTGAGCATTCACTTAGGATCAAAGGATTCCCAGCATACCTGCTCACATTTCAAATTCCACTCACCTGGTTCCTGTTTTAGTTTTTTTGTTTTTCTGTGCAGCATTAATTTAAACATTTTTTCTCCTGCTACCAGTACACTTATGTAGCGTCTCGGTCACTTATACAGATGATCTGTGTGACATCTCTGTGATCTATGACATCTAGTACACACTGCACAGTCTGTGCTGGTTGGATATTAAATACTTCTTTAATAAGACACCAGCACTCACAGGCATTAGTATTTCTTGTTCTACAATGCTTTCTTTAATGAATCCGGTTCCCAGATTCCAGGTGAATTTCCACTTCAGTGTGAAATATATAGTGTGATTAATTCAGGGAGAAGTGCTGCAGGAGAGGACAAGCTGAATGACCCAATCCAAATTTGCAGTGTGACAAAATTAGTCTCCGTCTTGCATCAGGAAAGTGTAATCAAGGAAACTCAGACCTTTATCTCGATTATTATCTTCCAAATTTGGTAATCAGCCATGAGCAGATGGGAAGCCTCATTGACATGGAAAACTGCTGGCAAATACTTTCGAGGGCCTCTTGGCAGTCTCGGTGTAGATGAATTTCAAGTACAGCTTTGCAGTAAAGAAGATAAATTATTTAATGTGGTTTTAAACAATTTTGACAGATAGACCCATATTTTATTCACAATAGTATATAGAAAATATATGAAGTGTTTAAACTGGGGAAAATACACCGTTTTAAGAAAAACTGTAGCTAATTTTGACAGAAAGAAAGAAAGTCACATAAAACAATGGATGGCTGTGCCATGTGAGGTGAAGAAAGCTTCTGGTTTACTGTTGGGTATTGGCTAAGCCTGCCTCTGTGTCTAGAAGAAACATAGTTCTGAATATTTCATGAAGCTACAATGATTTATACGCTACTGTCGTCCCTACATGTCCCTTTTGAGGTGTGAGTTCTGCTGCACTATTCAATCTTGAAGAGCCATGGTCAGACTAATTCAGAGACATAGTACTGTAGTTGTGTGCCATAAGGTCTGTAATAATTAAAGTACTCTGCATAAACATAAACTCCATAAAATGAATAAATTCTAAAGTCCAGCTGATTCAAGAACAAAAATCATTTTCTAGTCAGGATGTTTTGCATTCTGCAGCCCTTTATGTGGATCTGAATATGTTATCAATGGTTCACATACCTGGTTGTTAAAAGGTTATGTGAGCTGAAAGCAGCTCTTAATTTCAGGCTGGCTGAGCACAACCAGCAGTCTCTCTTAATGGCTGTGCAGACTGAGAGCACGAACCTTTTAAGAAATGTGTCCAATTAAATGAAGAAGAATCGCCGTGCACAGGCGAGGGTTTATTTCCCAAAAAATCGGTACAATCGAGCGGCAACTTGAAAACAACTGCGGTACATTTCCACAGAAACTTGTTTGAAATTCAAACGACGCCGTCCTTCTGTTCCTTTTTCTTTAGAAACAAGTTGAGTTGAAAACATTCATTCATTTTCTTTCAAAGTAAAACCAATTTTCTTATCTGGGCTAGACTGTGACTGTGTGCCTGCTAGTTGTTTGCATCTTCATGTACTTGAAGTTAACTTTGCTGAAGAAACTGCGAGATTTAAACGTGATGATAATCTTCTATACCACACGTTTCCTGGTGGTGTGTGTCAGCATGAGAAGCTCTTTCTCTTTTGTAACTTCACACACTCCGAGGTTCTCTGCTAATTATGTCAGTTAATCATCCTGTTCTTCTCTCATTTTTGGATGTCAGAATGAACATTTTTTCCCACATAACAAAGTGCTGCTCGTGTTTCCTCCGATGAAGAGATTTTTGTGCATATCTCAAACCAGACATTTCTCTGAGCGGATGATTTATATTTCACACCTTGAGCTCTTATGATTACAATAAGCTAAAAGGGTATTTTTGGAGAGAATAAAATCACTGGTGACAGACTAGTTGAATGGTATTCTGTTATGATTTGAAAAAAAGAACCCAGAGCTGAAAATTATAATTTTTTTAAGCACAAAACTCTAATTTTACCTCCACCTGATTTTTTGAATTTTAAAAAAACTAACTGTAACTTTACTGTATCATACAAAATAAGACAGATTATTCTGTATGATAAAGTGGCAGAATAAAGATTTGCCTGTGCTTTTTTATGCTGATCCTTTCATACCCTCTCTTTGCTTTTAAGGGTTTGCACAGCAGTGGTGCTGCTGTGCAAACCCTTGAATCTTACTTAGTATAATAATAGCTGCCTTAGGCCCTTCTTTTTAAAACACAAGAAATGGATGTGTTCAAAGCTGAGCTGTGTCAAGAGCACTTTGATTTCTCATTAAGATCTAAAACAATACTATGTCGCATCCATTTAATTTCACACAAGAAATGTAAAATTTCAGTAAAACTGCACCAATAGGCTGATTTAGCTACAGGTGCCTGACAGTCAGGACTGCAGTGTAGAAAGTCTCGATAGGAGGCAAAGAAATCGTGTTAAAAAGGCATTTTCAGAGGTGTCACATTGACTCTCTAAGATAAGATCCCTACCAGGTAACAGAAATAGGTCTGAGTTTGAATTCAGCCCTCTGAAACCATTGCTGCTTTTGCTCAAAAACTGTTTTTG
>NW_024582407.1:2439001-2469880 GCF_018398535.1 Haplochromis burtoni | reverse complement strand
GTGTTGAAGAGAGAAGATGTAGTGTAAAAACAATCTTTGAAAAGACTTTTTTTTTCCATTTCACTTTGAAAGCGAGCTTGCTAAACTGAAAGTGTAAGTGATATGAATGGAACAAATTGTACCTGAGATTTTCAACACATTGCTTATGGATTTGTGGCGGCTTTGGGATAGTAAATAATGTAGGAACAACCTACATTAACTGATCTGAGGCATAGGGTCACTGCTACTGTGACTGTTTTTGCAAATGCGTTTTATTCTCTGTTTATCAAGCAGCCACCGTACACTAGAGTCGCAATTTGCATGTAATTTGCCAAATGTTTGTTGCATATGAATGCAAGAGAAGACCCTGTGGATAATTGGAAGAGGTTAGCATGGAGATTTTATTTTCAAGTGCGGTAACAATTTGCAACAGTAAACTTTGTATGCATTGCATACCATATAATCTAATCTTCAGTGATGCAGTGAAAGACTCTCAGAGTGATACATAATCTTATCTCATGAGGAGAAAATAGTCACAGATCCTGTGGGTTAACCCTAACAGCGACAGGGGTGTTACTCAAAAAAATGTTACATTTTATAACATATACTACAAGATGTATATAATATAGATTCAGCATTTTACACATTTTCTCCTTATGCTACAGCAATCATTATATTACACTTTCAACTCATTTCAAGTGTCTTATAACTGCCACAAGAACATCAAACTTTACATACACTCAACAGCCACTTTGCTCGGCACTCCACTTGCTCATTTATGCAAATGTCTAATAAACCATTCACATGGCAGCAACTCAGTGCATTAAGGAATGCACATGTGGTCAAGATGACCTGCTGAAGTTCAAAGCATCAGAATTGCAGAGAAAGGAGTTCAAATGGCTTTGATGTCAGATGGATTGGTTTGAGTATTTCAGAAACTAATGATCTACTGGGATTTTCATGCGCGGCTATCTCTAAGCTGAGAAAATGAGCTAAAAATAAATAAATAAATGAATGAATATCCAGTGAAGTGCAGTTCTTTTGGTGAAAATACTTTTTTGTTGCCAGAGGTCAGAGGAGAATGGCCAGACTGCTTTGAGCTGAAAGGAATACAGCAGTAACTCACCACCTCATGTTGGTCTTTTAGCTAAATTCAAAGTAATCGACAGCCCTCAAGGGCTGCAGAGCGATCTGCTGCTTTTTTCCAGTCTCCCACAAAAACTGCGATCGGGCAGTTGTTGCACAGTTGCTGGACATGATTGAAGGTGGGCAAATGCATCGACAGAACATGGATTGTTGAGATAGAACAGACTGGATCCAAGGATTATAAACCATGTACACACATTTCAACCGTTACAGTGAACAGTAATCCATTTATCCATCCATCCTCTTCCACTTATTTATCAGGGTTGAAGAGTGGCTGGAGCATACAATGAACAGTAATGTTCTTGCTAAGTTTTTTAAAGTAAAAATCCAGGTTTTCAATGTGGAAGAGACTAGAAATAGAAAAGTAACAGAGGGAATTGATGACAAGTTTAAAAATTCAAGGGACACTCACATGTTATGAAGCATGAGCATATTCAGGCTTCAGATCCATCAGTGAGGAAAAGAGCTTTAAGTGAGCGCTGAATGCATAAGTGAACAGGAGCCTTCGGATGTGACGGACTTGGTGAGAGGCTGCTCTCATCTTTAATGGCCATCTAATTTAGTTTTCAAGATGTTTTTTTATGCCATGTTAAAAGTCAGAATTTAAAACATACTAATATCCTTATGCTAAACTGTTGAAGGGGAGTAAGGCAGATGAACAGTAAATGAAGTGTTTCATCTACTCTTGAGTGGCTCTTAGGAATTAAAAAAATATATTAAGTTCTTATATTCAGTGTATGTTTTGATTTCTTTGCTATAGACTGGAATCATTTTTTCTTTAATTTTGTGTATGGTTGAGTGAAACCATTATTTTTCCCAGTGGACTCAGACAAAGAAGAAACCAGACACATGCTGTTGTTATTCAGGTCTTATCATTTCTTTGGGTAGAGAAAGTGTGACTGCAGGCTCTATATGTCCATCTTTCTTCCTCTCCCTTTCTGTATCTCTCCGTATCTCTCATACATGTGGTACACAAACAACAGTCAAACAAATTAACTCCAGAAAAGCCCAGAAGGCTGTCTGGGCTCAGCTTGACAAATCCCACAAACACTATGACCACAGGATGAAAGATAACTGTAGGCATGTTGAGATAGTATGAAAAGGTCTAACTGAAGGAATCCATATACTTTTTCTCAGCCTTGCTGGTGGCTTTGAGGGCCACTCCATATGCCTCTGGATTAAAGAATCTTTGTTTGAACGCTCCTTGATTCAGACAGCAGGACCCTATACCTCCTCAACCTTCAACCTCAGCACTGGCTCTCCACTCCAGCAAAAGCATCATCTAATTTGCTATTGACACCGCCATTGTGGGGCTCATCTCAGGGGATGATGAGTTTGTTTATCAGGATGAGGTGGAGCAACTGATTGCATGGTGTAGAGATAACAACCTGATCCTTAACACCATCAAGGCCACAGAGTGGAATATTTGACAACAGGAATAAGAAAATACATGTAAAGCCAATTTTCATCTGCAAGAAATGTGTGGAGAGAATTTCAGATATCCAGTTACTAAGGACACACATAGAGGAGGACCTGAACTGGAGTGCAAAAACCACTGTACTAGTAAAAAAAAAACTCATTTTACCAAATATATCCCACTTTAATCTTAAGTGGGCCAGTCCAGTGAAACTCCCCCTTCTGTAAGTGTACAGAAGTTGAACTACATATTTAACTCCAGAGTTATAAGAAAAAGAAGTGTAATGGCCTTCTTTACATCTTCAAAGTAGTGCAATGGGTCAGATTAGAACCTTTGCAGGGGCAATTGCAGACCCCGTGCCTTACGTTTGACAACCCAACCCAAAAGCTTGTGTTCTTCAATGACTGCTCAGTAGAGAGCATATTGACATGCATCTATCTGTGGCTTGCCCAATGCACTGTGGCAGAGAGTAATGTACTCAAGAAAATCATCGGATGCCTTCTCCCCTCCTTGGAAGCTCTTTGCTGTTTCAGCTGCCTCGAAAAAGCCTTCTGAGCCATCCCACCCTGGACATGTTTTGCTTGAACTGCTGACCTTGAGCAGATGTTTCAAAAATAAGAGATTAATAAATACTTTTCTCTCAAAAGCTAGAATTGCATCAAATGCTGCCGGAACTGTGCAATTTTGTTAAGATTTTAAATTGTGTATGTGTGTGTGTGTGTGTGTGTGTATGTCTCTCTCTCTCTCTCACACACACACACACACACACACATACATATATATAAAATATATAATATATATATTTATATATATATATATATATATTTATATATATATATATATATATATATATAATATATATAAATATATATATATATATTATATATATATATATATATATATATATATATATATATATATATATAATATATATATATATATTATATATATATATATATATATATATATATATATATATATATATTATATATATATATATACACACACACAGTTACAAATACCTGTGAATCCCAAAAGTAAATAGGAACCTAAAAATTCAGGAGAATTAGAAAAACAAGATCAGGCAATCAATACAATCAGTCATCAGGTACTCTGCTGGGATAATGAGCTGGCCAAAGGAGAAGATAGAAGCCACCAGTGATGGGAATAACGGCGTTACAAGTAACGGCGTTACTTTTTTCAGTAATGAATAATCTAACTAATTAGTATTCCTATCGTTACAACGCCGTTAGAGTTACTAACAAGAAAATGATGACAAAGCAACAAGGTGATATATACCAGTTTTTAAATTGTGTTGATAGGCCACATAAAACCAGAGTCATGATAAACAGTAAACGCGGTGTTTTTTCCTCAATAGTTTTGTGACGTTTACTGTCTAAGGACAGAGCTAGCAAGCACTCTCTGATTATGAGCACCCCCCCCAAAAAAAAACAGGGAAAGTGACGACGAGAGAGAGAGAGCAGAAAAAGAGAGAGCGCGAGTTTTGAGATGTGAGAGATTTGTGACGTTTAGCGTGTTTGTGTAGTGTTGCGTGTCAGAACAATGAGGCGACTGCTGTCTCCAGGTAGAAAAAGGAGGGATACACCTGCTGCTGTCAGACCTGCAGGTATCAGGCAGGCATATAGTGGACAGAAATTATTTTTTTGGAGTGGCACAAATAATTTGTGTGGCATCTTATTGAATCAGAACAGCTGATTGTTCTGTAAATAGTTTGAAATGGTTATTTAAAAAATCAAGGTAAAAGGTAAATGGCTCCAAATAACTTTGTTGTTTGCAAAACTTGTGCATAGGATTTTAATTTTGACAATTTATATTTGCATTTAAAGTTATGAAATATGATTCATTAAACATGTTTGTGGTTGTTACAGTAAAAAAATATAACTTTTTCTACTCTGATTTTATGTTTTTTGTCTGATTTTAGATCAATTGTGTTAATACAGTATATCAAAATGAAAACATAACTGTAAATTCAGACACGTGAGGTTGTGCTGAAAAGAATGATACCAAACAAGGCAAAGTAAATAGCTGATATTGAAAAATCCTACAATGGCTGGACAAAGCTGGACTGAAAGACAGCACAGAGGTACTAAACATGGCAGCACAGGAAAAAGCTCTGAGCACAGGATTGATAGAGGCTGGGGTCTATCACACCAGGCAAGACCCTGAGTGACCGGCATAATATACTGGAACATCTGTCCTGAGTATGACCTGGAAGTCCGGAGGTCAAAATGGGATACATTGCCTCAAGGGTGGTTGAGAATGACCAAGCTAAGATCCTGTGGGACCTCCAGATACAGATGGAAAAACTTGTAGGTATAGCAAGGGGCAGCAACATCAGGAAGAACATGAGACGCTCAAGAAATACCAAACGCTGAGAGAGGAGTTCGAGAAAATGTGGAGGATAAACGAAAACAGTGATCTCTGTGGAATTTTTGAACTTCATTTTTAATTTGTACCATCCTGAATCTTCATGATTTTGCAAATGACCGTACTTTCTTTTAGTCAGGTTGGCATTTGTCAAATGATTAACTAAAAACGGAAGTTGTGGTGAAAAGCCGGACTCCTACAGAATAATGGGGGTAAAGTACAACTCACACTCATGGAGTCACAAAACTAGTTTTGCAAAGAATGAATGATCTTTTTTCAAAGTCACAGAAAATGTTGCACAAAGCATAATTATGATGTAAAAAAGAAGCAGGAAGAGCTCTGCTCTGCAATAATCCCACACTTTTGTTGAAGTGTATAGCCTCCTTAACAAGTAACCACAGTATTTTAGTGCCAAAAATTAATTCATTATATTTTAATGTCTCTATTTGTGTTTATTGTGCCTACACTGTTTCCTTTATCTTTGATACACATTTAAAAATGTTCTAATCCAAATAACTTGTGCTTTAAAATCATTTTTGCATCACAGATCCACCAGATATGTGGTGTCATACTCAGCTGAAACAAAGAGGCTATCGTCTGATACCGTATCTCCCTCTAATAGACAACTTCTTTATCCTACCAGGAATATATCATTTGGGTAAATGGGCCGCACACATTGTTCAGATATCCCTTAAAGCAGCAAGGTTGTCCATGATGTGCCTGTCTGCTCTGTTTGCTTGGCTTTCAAACCCCATGTACTCCTGGATCTCACTGAAGCTTGTTCTAGGTCTAGTAGCCATGGCAAGCCACAAAACATTGCAATGTAGTGATTAGAAAGCTAAAATACAATTACAGCCTATGATGTAAAAAATAAATAAAATAAAATAAATAAAACATACAGATACCTCAGATACAGAGATCCCAAATAGCTTTCCCTTGTCTTTGCAACACTGGTGGGCCAAAAAAAAAAAAGTTGACTGTTTCTTTGAAGTATTGTTATGATTTTAAATATCACAGTGGCACATATAAATATACAGCTGGGGTCATAAATGACCCATCCGGGTTACTCAAAGGTTAATCTTCTTTCCCTCTTGTTTATCTCTGAAAAACCAAACAGATGTTTGCAGAGTCACTTTTTGCCTAATTATTCATTGCTCGTGAGGTATATTAATAAAAATGCACAAACACGTCTGTTCGTCAGCTAAGGACATGCACGCTTGTCTTCCGACTATCTATGCCAGAAAATTCACTGCTGCATGTTCGAGATTTGCCACGATGAAGCAGAATGGTGCTTTTGTGGCTCTTGACCTTTTCACATGCAAATCAGTGCAATCACTCTCAGCATGTGAAGAAAACAGGAGTTGATCCAGGCCTCTTCAAATCCCTATTAATGAGCAAATGGTGTCAAGGAACATTCCCATGTTCCATCTTAGCCTCCCAGCCATGACCTTTTCGTAATTGTCCCTCTGGAGAACCACAGTTCCTCACAACTAAACACTGAGTGCATCAGATGTATAAAGATGGAGGCCTGCCAGAGAGTAAATGCACAATCCATCAGTCCTGGAACAATTTCCATGCAGAGCTCACTCAAGTGTTTCTTCTTTATGCACAGCGGGTTGTTATTTCGCGCACATATAATGAGTTATTTGTCTGCTCAAAGCCTATAATCGTCACTGTAGCAGCAATAATGTTTCCTGCCATTTCCGTTCACACATATAGGGAGGCACATCGCATCAGAACAGGTGTTTGTGTGCATATGTGTGTGTTTGAGAGAAAGAGAGAGAGAAAGACCGAGTGTGTTAGAGAGAGAAAGCAGAGCAGAGCTGTGGTGCCCCCGTGTGGTGGAAGTGGAAAATATATTTACTGCCAAAAACTGAGATTTACTAGATTGCGCCTGCATTCTACAGGCTGCACGGTGATGAGGGAAACATCAATTAAACACAATTAAAATATTCTGTGACACTAAATCAGAAATACAGGAAAAGCTTGCGATTAACAGAATAAAGCCATAAATCGATTCTATATATTTTATATATTATATAAAATATAGTATATTTTTCATTGATGTATGTTTAGAAAACCTCACTATGTGTTTATGTATTACATTTTAAAGATGTCTTTCTTTAAACTCACCTGAGCATTATTTAAGAAGTATTCAAGCTGTATCTTAAAAGTGCGTGTTTTAAGCATCTTGTTGTCTGCGTATGTATGTAAAGCATAATATGATCATCATACTGTGTTAACACTGTAAAAGTGCTAAACACATATGCTTCATGAAGTCGATGTAATCTCACTGATAAGCTTTAACAATGCATGGGGCTTTATGCTGAGACGAGAGAAATAATGCAAAACGTTGTTCCCATTTCTGTTTTAGTGCAGCAACTGTTTCTTGCGGAAACTGTTTTAACATCAGGACAGTCTGTATGTGAGATAGTTTATGGTTCATTTTTACGAGTTTATAACCCGGGGACACATTTCCTCTTGTATGAATGGTGGCCTTCTAACTTTATTACCGGCTGACTGGCTTTCCGAAAGTGTGTTCGCTTGTGTTTAGGATACTGACCAAAGCCAATACAGCATTGTTTTTAAAGCAAACTGGGCGTCTTCAGTTGTGCAGCAGCACAGCTGTGATAATGATCCTCTGTGACCGGACTGTGTGCAGCCTCGGCAGTGCATCTTCTCACCAACTGCGGGCACAGAGCGGCGGTGGCAGCGCGCCTGCGCAGTGCATCCAGGGGCTCGGCGGCGTTCGGTGCTGAAGTGGGGCGGATGGCAGAAAAACAGCGGCGATGGACTTTACACCGCGGGATTCCAATTTACGATGTCTTTAAATAAGCATCGGGACGTCGCTTTTTCACACCTATCATCCTAGGACACTGACAGCCCACCGCAAAGGGGTAAGGTGGTGATTATTCTGCGCTAAGGGTCCACACGGGTTGGCTAGCTGACGTTAGCACGGCGCTAGCTGCTGCTCAGCTGCCACCGCCTCCTCTCCCTGCGAGAGATAGCCGATCTCAGGCTGACTGCTAAAGCTAGCGAGAAGAAAGTGGGTGGTGTTTGATTTCTGTAAAATGTCTGTGCGGCTGACAGCGCTGTGCAGCCCCCTCTCTGACTGCGTTAGCCGTCGGTGGTGTCAGCTGCGAGGGGATCCCCTCTGCCGGCCGGCTGGTCGGACCTGCAGCGTCTCTGCTCAGATGGTTCTTGCAGCTGCAGGAGACAACCATGCAAAACAAACCAGCCGAGCAGCTAGCCAGCAGAGCTAGTGTACAGAGGGTGAGAGCAAGGTCTGATGAGATTGCCTTCTTCATATCTGAAGATATGCACAGGCCTTCAGGGAGATTCAAAAGATTCCGTTCTGCGACTGTCCTGTTAACTTTCTCACTCGGGAGTGCATTTTGTGTGTGTTATTTATCTAATGTAATACACTGTTAAGAGATCATGCAGTGCACAGCTGTAGCAGCACCATCACTGCAGTTTCCCATGGGTGTGTTGAGTCAGAGGAGCCCAGGTTATGTTGCAACTGCATCCTGAGAGACTTCCTGATTAATCTCATTAGGCCTGTACTCTTCATTCAAAGAGGTCTAACAGAATGCAAGCTGACCTATCAGCATCTGATGTTATTTGCTTCTAGCATGGCAACTTTTATTCTTGAAAGCAGTGAAACTTGGTGGCACCAGTATCGACATTTCACTAGTATCGACATTTGAATTGATCCCTAAAAGCATTCAGTGATGTCCTTTCTCATATATATGTGTATGTATGTATGTATGTATTGTATTGTGTGTATTATATATATAATATATATATATATATATATATATTATATATAAATATATAAATAAAATAAATGTCTCTGTGTGTTAATAATTTAGTCAGGGCTCATTTCTTGTCTTCCTTAATTGATCAGGGACTGTTATTCAGTTTACACTGGTTAAAAGCATGACAGAGCAACAGAACATTCACAGTTAACAAGCCATACATTTTTTTTTTTTTTAAAGCATTTGAAGATTAATTTACAAATAAGGTTAGCATATAGTGTCCAAAAGAGCAGCTCTAATGTCATTTTTAGACTGTCTGCAGCACATGTAGCAGAGCAGCTCTTTTTGTTTGTGAAGTTGTCTGACAGGGTTGAAAGCAGATTTTTTTTTTTTCAGGGGGTCCGTTGAGTTTTGTGAATGTTTAATTTGAAGGTTGTTTAGGGAGTTTGATAGCCAAGTCAATCCTCTTGCTAAGTGTAGAATACTTATTAATTTCTGCAACCAAAAGCTTCTTTAGTTCCCAATAGCGAATTAGCATTCAGGCACCAGTTGTTGTTGTTGTTGTTGGGTTTTTTTCTTTTCTTTAAACACTAATAAAGCAATCAATGTATTTCTTCTTCTAGATGTCCCAATCAGTTTTAAACAATTAAAAATGTTTGCGAGATTGAGTGAATTTAAAATTCAGAAGCAGTTTACATGAATTCTAGATGAAAAGATGAAAAACAAAGTGCTGGTGAAGTTTCAAAGGGTTGGTGAAATTAGGCTAGTTGTTAGCCTCCCGCCCCAAGGCTGGCTTCAGACCAACTACGGTAAGCTGATATAAAAAGAGCAGCGCTGGCAAAGTATTTGGGAGGTTTTATGACTTTGTAGGGCTCTCGTTGACATATCAAACCTGTAGGTGCCCAGTCAGCAGACACAAATTAATTTAAGGTATAAGGTGACATCATCCACAAAACAAGGTTAGTAATGAGTATTTTGTGGGATTGTTCTAAATTATTCCCTACCAAAATCTCAGCAATGTCTGAATATATCGGTACTGTACAAAACGTAGCTTAAAGGTGTCTTGTATATGAATAGTGCTATTTAAAAAGACAGAAAGCTGTACAGAAGAATAAGGATAATAACCAAACAACTTTTTACAGCTCATGCCAATTCAAAAACATCAAGGGAGGTGTTACTGCAGCATTTCAACACTGACAGCGCTCTCTATGCAGTAGAAGCTTGGACCCGGAAAAAGGCTCGATACGTCATCAGTAACAAAGCGCACAGATTGGGCTCTTTGTTGTGTTTCGAAAGCCATTCCTGTGCAGTTTTATCCCGGGATGATTTAGCCATATTGGAATTTTTTTCACTCACGTGGATTATCAGGGGCATCAGTCTCCAAATTCCAAACCGGGCCGAGCTTTGTCGTAAACATTTCCCATAGTCATTTTCTTCATTTCATTCAGGAAGCACATCACTAAAGTTGGTGATCATCTTCGCAACAGGAATAAGCAAACTCACAAGTACAATGAAAAAGCCTGATCTTAACAAGCTGCTGTGCAAAATAATTTGTCATAGATTCTTAATATACAAGGGAAACTATTGTTTTCAAACCAGTTTAAACTGGCATGAACGGATGTTGATGCTCCCCTCACGTTGCTTTTACAGTAGAGCAGTATTGAGACAGCATGTTGTGTCATATGGGAGGGATGGTAGTGACATGTGAACCTCGATACTTTTTTTTTTTTCTTCTTCTTCTTCTTTGTGCTGCTCTTTATCTTGCTAGACATCACTGTGGAGGAAATGAGCCATGTATAGGCAAGGGTGGGTGAGGGACTGTAGATCAGAGCTGATAAGGCTGCTAACCCACTGTAACTGAAGATGTTTAGTTTGTTTGGTAAGTCTTTTCAATATTAGATATTATCTTTATCTTCTTTTTTTTGTATATGCTAATTTTACACTCTAAGTTGCAGACTGCTGATAATTTGCAATAGTGTTAAGGTCACCGTGCGAACACCTCTAAGCTGCTGTTATGAGTAAGCACGGTGTTGGAGCACTAATTCCTGCATGAAGAACATGGAGCATGAGGGCTACCTAGGAGACACAGCAGCCTCTCTCAGGGCCAAAATCCAGCATATGGCTTTTGACATTGATTGAGTGTTGGGTTGCAGTGCCAGTGAGCTTAATGCTTTGCACCATAAATGTTTAAGATAAGCATTCGCAGCATCATTTGCCATTTACTGCATTTCCTGGTTGAACTGGTCTTATTCTAACCACATCCTTTAGCTTATCACAAGTAAAGTATTATGGTATCAGCGTCTGTGTTGGTGGCTGAGAAGAGGAAGCTGTTGCACAAAGGCATCAGAGGAAAAGTACAGCTTCAGCTGATGTCTGTTTTCAATACAGATGAATATGCTTCACATAGTCGACTTCCTCATTAACCAGTAGATCTTTGTCATCGTTAACCCCTCTCATGTATTGATTGTATATTAAAATACAGTCCATTCCCAAATTAAATGCAAATTTTTACATTGTCCTATGGCTGTAGTGCTGCGTATCTATCTAGACTACTTTGGTGTGAGCTGCTCAGTTTGGGAGGTTTTGGCTGAAGAAATGCCTACCTTTGTCTTGAATTTAATGTAAATAATTGGCACCTTCCTCATGGTTCTTCAATGGGCACTACATTAAAAAATTAAAAACACAATATCTTTTTTTAGAAATCAAAGCCCGGTGACTGAAAAAGTCCCGGTGTTCACAGGTTTATGCAGCAACTGTTTTTCTTTTGAACTACACCTGGCAACGACACAGGATGTGACAGGATATAAACTCAGCTGAGCTGAGCTCAAATGTTAGGCAGTTTCATATCTATTTTGGCCGGTGCGTGTAGATAGTAGAAAGAAAAGAGTTCTACAACAAGAAACATGAATAACCAGATCGTAGTTTCTAGAAAAGGGCATTGCTGCTTAGTTTCTCTGCTGCAATCTTTGCCAATTGAGCACACGTAGACAAGTAAGAGTAGATATCTTTACCACTTATAACTCCAAAACTGGGCAACTGGGCATCTACACCTAATCTAGATGGATGAAAATTAGGTTCTGCTCTGTGTCGCATTTGCTCGTATCTGCTTCTGTCTTCTTGTCGTTGCAGGATATATTTCTCCTGACTGATCATTTTCACTTAAAGTCAACTTCTGTGTTTCATGGTGTTTTCTTTTTGTTCACGTTCTGTGTTTTACAGATGCTGCACTTTGAATGCTCCCTACACCCTCAAGTCCATAAATGACCCTTTCACAGAGTTCTGAGGAAGCTTAGGAGGTGTTGGTGAGAGAAGCAGAAGTAGCGAGTGAAGTAAGGAAACGAGGGGAGGAAGTGGTCGCATTTCATCTCAGCTCTCGTGTCCCTTTCTGTGCCAGTTGGTCAGGGATGGTGATACCAGTAACCTCTCTGCCCTGTGGTGAAAAGAACCTCCTCGCCTTGCCCCAAATCTCCTGCAAGTCAGAAAGACGCTCAGACAGTCCCCCAGTCAGTCACTTCGTCAACCAGCCTGCTAGCATCCAGCAACCTATTACCTCATGCCATGACTGCTCTGTCTGACCTGTGTTTAGGAACTCACTAATTCATGGTAAGTTTCACGCTTTCCCAGTAATTTAATTAATATATTTAGATTGTTTTTTATTTATTTATTTTACAGAAACTGAACTTGTATTTTCAAGTTTACTGTCACAGTGAGGATCCAAATTTGTGTGAAATATAAAGTCAAATGCTTTGGTTAAGGGGTCAAAATGAAAAGTCATATGTTCATGTTCATAACCAAAGTTTGCAGTTGTGGTCCTGGAGGTTGACGGACCAAGCAACATCTGCCAGATCGTGTAAGATAATGAGTCGGCAGCAAAGGGTGACTGGCTTTTACTTCTCGATTTTAAAGTTGAAGTTTTGATTTTCATTTGTAATTCTCAGAATGGACATGAATTTAAATGTTGCTTAGTAAAAGTCTTTTCTTCATGGAAGTGAAACAAAGCAACCCACTGGTTATTTGTATATAGTGCTTGATATCAGTCGGTTATTAGCCATGAATGGAAAATGATCTGTCACCTTGAAAGGACGTTCTTTATCTTTGAAAACGAGGTGTTGTTAACTCAGAGTTAGAAATGATTTGTGTTCAGATAACTAATGGTAAGATGCTTTTTCTCACACAGTTTCTCAACAAACGGTTTATTTGTTTTTGTCTTTTTGTAAAGAAAACGCTATTAACCATTTTCCCTACCACACCAAAGTGAGAATGGAGGCAGGCTGCGACTTACGTGCCACAGTGACGTCATTATTCTGTTCTTTTACTTTTTGCACTTAGTGCCTCATCAAAGCAAACGCTGCTTGCGCGGATGCGAGGTCAAAGTCTGCACAAGGTGCAAATGTTTCTGGCGTTTTACATGTGGCACTAATTTGTGAAATAGGACGCTAGTTTCATTTGCATCGCTCTCGTGAAAAACTGCCTGATGGTGAAGCAGAGTGGAAGCTTCAAAGTCAAGTTGGACTTTTGGATGATGATTGTTTTGGTTAATATGGCGTCCTCTATTTTGGTATTATTTTAGTATTTGCAAAAATGTACTGCATGTATGACAGATCTTGTAGCTATCTTTTTCATCTGTTTTTTTTTCTTTGCCCTCTGATGTTATTGTGTTAGTATTTCCACCCCATTTGCATGACATGTCAGTGCATCCTCCTTCTTTGGCTTTTGGAACAAAGCCATACCCTCTCTGTGGTTTACGTCTAACAGCCTGTTTTTCCACGGTAGCCGCCCAGTTGCTAAATAACCGATGGCTGCTCCGCTGGACGGACGACAGCATTTGCATATCGGGCTTGTCTTTTTAGCCGTACCTTCCATGTTTCTTCATTGAAGCAAATTATCCGTCTGTAGAGGGAACAAAAAAGAAGAAAATTAGTTATTTTTTTTCTTCTTTTTTTTTAAATTTGGATTTTCACATTTTTTATGAAAAGATTTTAATTTGAACCATGACATTACAGGTAGGAGTGCTTTTTCAGTCAGTATACTTTTAATTCTCATACTGCATTTGATTAGACCCTCCCAGCTAAGTAAATGCATAAAACTTTAAAGCTAAAGTTTTGCCATCCTCGTGGCTCATCTTTCTAGCATTTCTAGTTGTATATGTTTGCAGCTGAGCTTTACGTTACGGTTAAAGCTTATGGCACTGTGAGGTAAGGGTTTTCCCAGTATAATAAGCTCACCAAGTAAACATGATAAATAGCATAAGGGTCATAAGAGTAGGTGAAGTTTTAGATATAATAAGGGAAACTTCTTGTTTCTAAACAAGTTGATTTGGATTTCGTACATGGCGTCAGTCATACCTGGGGTATCACACTAGGGTAGGATGAATTTTTTTCCCCCACCATATCCAGGTTTTATCTGTGAAACCATTCTCCTCATTTTAGACTGTTTTAAAGAAAGTTATGTGCAGTGAATATGAGAAGATGCAAACAAAATGTCAGTCCTCTATCTGCAAAACTGTGGTTTCTACACACCTACAGATTCATCATTCTGTGTTAACATGAGCTACACCCCTGAAAGTCTGTGTGTATAGAGCCGTAGTACAAGATATTTACCCAAAGAATTTTGAAGGAATAAGTTTAGGTACTTTTCTAGATAATGGAATTTGAGAATGGCCTTCTCAAAAAAGAGTCCTTAAAAAACTGTCTAAAAATAAACACCTCTAACCCCAAAATTTGCATAATTCCTATTAAAGAGCTGCAATTTTCCTCTGGAATATCTTACTGGCAAATCAGATATGTTCAGAAGAGACATGGAGGAGCCCACTGACTAGTCTATAGTGTAATTTTGTAGACTCATGGCAATCCCCATGTATTTGTACTTTTTTTTATTTATTAATTTTTTCCCCATGTTGTGGTACATTAGTAAAGAAATCATGACTGTAAGAATAACTGCTAACATTTTTCCAGTATTCGCATGCTTTCATTTGCCTATGCAAAACTGATGAGACACACCAGATAAATTTTCGTCGCTGCTACCGGTAAAAGTGATTTTATTTCTCCAATTCTGCATCCACAGAAATTTAAATTCAAAACCTCACAGATTTGAAACAGAAACCTCTGCCAATCTTTCTAAGAATGATTGCAGTGAGTCCAAGTTGGACTTTGGAGACCTGTGCATGAGGTGAAGTTGACAGTATTGCACTGGTCACTGCAACTACTTGCAGTCAGTCTTCCACAGCAGAAGAATTCAGTGCAATCTCTGGGCAACCACCGATTTATTTATTTTATTTCATTATTAATATTTCTTTTTCATTCAGTCACAGAGAGGTAGCCACCATATTTTTATTCCGCTGTTACTGAGAGGAAAGCACTCTCCAAGATGGCTTTAATTAAAGGAGAACAGAGTGTGACTACAAAATTGCTAGCTGCACATTTTTGTTTCTCATGGCTATTTTTAGGCATCGCTTAAAGTAGCTGTAGCTGTAGCTGCAGCGGCAAAGAAATAGCCCACAAAACCTTTGCAAAAGTTTCCAATTCAATCAGTGAACACTGCGCTGTGCTTACTGAATATCCAATTATAGTGATTTTTGAAGTGGCTGACGGATGTTTTACAAAATTATGACAACTGATTTCTCCCTGTGCACCTTTAGAGCAATATTGGACTTGGTTTCTCAGTTTCCTTCCGGTGTTAGACAGTTTGATAAAACAAACACAGAATACCTCTAAGATTTTTTTCATTGACTCCTGATTCATCACATCGATTGAGGCAATGATTGATCAGCAATTTCATTACTGCAAGATGTTTTCCCCAGTGAGATACAATAACACCAAATGTTATTTATGTTAGACTATGCTAATAATACAATGGGCGTAGTTTTGCTTTACACTTTGAATGACCTTTGTCTGACTATCCAAGACCTGACAGAGGGGGTTTTGGTTTTTAGTCTTCAGAATCTTTAATAGTGAGTAAAAATCAGTTTGAAGCAACAAGGAGAGTGCAGGCAAACACTACACGTGTTGTTGTTCTAGGATATCGTTGGTTTGTTGCACAGCAAATGGCATCATCGAATCATCTGGACATTTATGTTCCTGATACGATAACGTCTTTAAATGGCGTTGGTGCTCCCAGGATACTTGAGCACCAGTGTGAGTGTTTTAGGCTGGAGCCTGTCAAACTGTAGCTGTCGTGGATCAAGAAGTTTTTGGTCCAGCATGTGCGAGGAATCAAACATGAAGGAATTAGCAGGAGAGAAACCTGTAACGGTATCGTACATTATTGTCATTTCAAAGCAAAAGATCACAATAACTTTTTAGGTTGACGTCATGCATCATTGCACATAACGGATGTACAAAACCTGATTCATGAATACTCATGAATTTGTGCCTGCTTGTCTGTGTTTGTGACACGCAGATCCTGGTTTTCTGTGTTGGTTAAAATTAATTTGTAGTTTCTGTCAAAGGTGAGTGAAAGACTTGGCTCAGTGCCAGAAACTCTCGCAACGTATGAAGAAGGGAAGTTCCTGTACTGTCCTGCCTGAGTGCTCTTCCTCTCTCCCCTGCACATAAATTCACCTGTCGCACAGTTTCTGTTTTGTTTCCTCATCTACTGTAACATCTGAAGGTATAAGATGTTTAACTGCACGTTCTCGTCCTCTTTACGGTGAAGCCCCGGAGTGTGAGTGGAGTGGAGATGAGAAAAAGGCAGGCGGCTCATATTGAGGCCCCACCCCAGGCCCCTGGACAGCCCCGACCCAACACCTGCTGCCTCTGCTGGTGTGGCTGCTGCAAGTGTCTCTGGTAAGAAAATGCAAAGCTGTACTAACAAAACTAGTCCGTGCTAATATTATGCTATACTTTATTAGTTTTTAAGCAGCACCAGTGTTGTATTCTGTTTGTTTGTCCATCCTTCACGTGAGTGCAGTATCTCAGGGGTGCCTTGAGAGAATATTTTTCAAGTTTTTGCACAAAAGTTTCCTGCGCACCATGTGCTTTTTAGCAACCTTATCAGTTAATTGCAAACCACAGTGCGTGACATGGGCCTGGTAAACTTGAGTCAGCCATCAAGTTTGATGCATGTAAACGGTGCAAAGACGATGCCCGCAGAAACAGCCCACACGGCTGTTTGTTTCTACTGCTCGCCCGTGATGACCGCCAGAGGGTAGAGTTTGTAAACATGTTTGTTTTGCACATTTTACTTCCATTATTTGGTTTTGTTTTTTCCCCCACTGTTGAAACAATTGGCATGGCAACTCACGCTGGACTCCCATTGGCTCATCGGCGCACGCGGTTCATTGTGGCTGTAATGTTGCAGGATATCTTTAGCCACAACAGCTAACTTTGAACCTATGTCATTGTGTATAATAAAACCAGGGCTGTGCAGCCACAACCAAAACTAGGCCAAAGACCTGAGGATGAACTGGTTACATTTTTGCGATCAAAGGTCAAGGATGTTGAGGTTTCACTTCAGAAACACCCAGTAAAGGTCGCTCACACAACATGTTTTTGGAAAATAAGTCATAATCTCATGCTAACCATAACTACTCACACAGCTGTTTGTTGGTTGTTTTTTTTTAGCAGTTTATTAAATTGAACTGTGAAAACAAAGCAAAATGTGTCACTTGCAGTGATTGAGCACCTATACTTCCTGACTAACACCAAAAAGCAAGTTAGGTACTAGCTGGTAGCGTTTATCAGCTAAAATGGCAGGTGGAGACCAACATAGAACTGAAACAAAGAACGTTATTCACTAAGTAGCTCTAAATAAATGATTAGAATAAACACCTTTGTGCTGACAATGTCATGCTGTCTGGTGGTTATGTCATTGTTGTTCCTCTGCAGCCCTGAAGAGGCCAAAAAATCCGTTATTGCCAGTTAAAGTTGCATAGCAATAAGTTGGCAGCACAGACAAGCAGAATAAATAACTGCAGTCTGTTTTGCTTTAGATTAGCAGGATCTGATTTTATCCTTTGCAAAAGAGGCCCAAAGGAACCACTGAACAAAACCAGTGTCTGAATTGATCATACAATAATGCAAACAGGATTTTAGCATTGTGTGATTAGGCAGCTAGTTGACAAATTATTTATTTTTCTTAATGGTTTCTTCATTTTTGTGTTGTGCTGTTATTTTGAACAGTGTAGACATTTTTAATAGTGTGAGCCTTAAGAGATTAAAATGCAGCCCTGGTACCTGAAATAATAAACAGTTGTCCTGCCCTTAATCCCGTTGCCCAATCTGTGATGTTGCACTGATACTGAGTTTTACCTCAGCTGAATGAATTATGATTTTTAATGGCAACACAAAACCGGGGACTGACCAGCAAAAACAGAAAATAAATGTACATTTATTCCTTGAATTTTCTTTCTTTTTAGTTATTTTATTTTATTTTATTTTTTTAATGTCTCATTATTGTGTCTCACCAGTGCTGACACGGTGTAAATTGTCCATCATTGGTTACCTAAGCCCTCGGGAATAAAGATTAGCAGGTTTAGACGAGCATGCAAACCAAGCTTTTGGAATTTAATGCATTTCAGTGTCTTTAGTTGCAGACAGGCTGTCCACTTAATTCATCACCAGGCAGCCACCCCTAAACTATCTTTGGCTTTGCTGAGTTATTTTGAGCTCCAGAGTTGTAATCAGCTGCAACAGGCTGTTTCTGATTCACTACACAACATTGTCATGCAAAATCACCATATGCACAACTTAAAGATAACAGTGGTGCTGCATATAGATATACGAGGATTACTGGAAGCAGATTGCTTTTTAGTTTTTTTTCTCTTATACCGTGTACGGCTGCAGACTGACTGCGGCAGCTTGCTACTCTGTCACTCAGTGAACAGAGTCCTCCCTGTGCTGGGAGACCGCAGAGCAATGCTGTCCATGAATCTTTTTTCCTAAAAAAATGATGATTTTAATCAGCTAATCACCTTTCAAAAGCACAGTGCATTTAGACATGGTCTGGATGACCTGCTGAAGTTCAAACAGAGCATCAGAATGGGGAAGAAAGGTGATTTAAGGGGCTTTGAACAGTCATGGTTGCTGACAGACAGGCTGGTCTGAGTATTTCATAAACTGCTGATTTACTGATCCCACAGAACTCATTTCTCTGGGTGAAAATACTAGAGGTTAGAGAATAATGGGCAGACCACATTGAGCTGATAGGCAGTAAAAAACTAAATCCAATAGCCACTTTTTACAACCAAAATATGCAGAAGAGCATCTCTTAACACACAACATGTTAAACATTGAAGCAAATGAGCTGCAGCAGCAGAAGATCAGGCTACCACTGAGAAAAAGAAATTGAGACTACAAAATTGGAAGAAAAATGCTCAGTCTTGATTTCTGCTGTAACGTTCAGATGGCAAGGTCAGAATTTGGCATAAATGAAGGCATGCAACCATCCGATCTTGTATCAGGGATTCACAGGGAGGCTGCTGCTGGTGGTTCTATGGTGGAGACATCTTAATGTATTTTGTTCCTCTTGTTACCAACTGAACACAGTGAACCCATCATGGCTGTTTCCAGCAGGATAACACACCGTTCTACAAACCTCAAATCCTTATTGTCGGTTTCTTGAACACGACAAAAAGTTCACTTTTCTCAAATGGCCTCCAAAGTCACTAGATCTTAATCAAAAAGAGGTTCTTAGTGATTTGATGGAATGGGAGATTTGCATCCTGGGCGTGCACCTGTCTATTGGCCCCTCAATGCGATGAGGTCATTCTGTACCCTTGGCACACAAACAGCCCCTAATCCAAATGTTTCCGCCTCCGTGCTCGACTGTAGAGATGATGTTGTTTACTCAGAATTTTTGTTCCTCCAAACAAGTTGATGCCAAAAAGCTCAATTTTGGTTTTATATGACTACAACACTTTCCCCCAAGCCTGTTCTGAATCATTTCCTGAATCATTTTATTCACTGGCCACCTTAAGATGGGCCTGTATATGTGCCTTCTCGAGCAGGGAGACCTTACAGGCACTGCGAGATTTCAGTCCATTACGGCATAGTGTGTTATCAGTGGTGTTGCTTACTGCCTTCAGATCATTAACAAGCTACTCCCATGTAGTTTTGGGCTGATCTACTTCCTCATGATCATCCATACCCATAAGGCAAGATCTTACATGAAGGATAAGATAAGATACCTTTATTAATCCCACGAGTGGGAAATTTAATAATAATAATGACACAAGCAGTTGACCCCTTCTCGCCAAGTTTCTTTCTGATAGTCTTGTAGATCATACCAGCCGTGTTCTGGTCTGTAATCTTGTCCCTGAGGTCCGTTGACAGCTCCTTGGTCTTGCCCACGATGGTGGGTTGTAGAGGATCATCTATTCAATGATATGCAAATCGGTTCAGAGCTTTTATGAAATGTGTTTGGTTTTCTGGGTTTTTGGTTGACATTCTGTCTCGCCGTTAAAAGGAGATGAGTCATAAACGAAAATCATTTGTATTATTTTTAACAAAGCAGTGCAGATGTTACACACAAGGATAGCCAGGACACTGACACAGTTTTCACTGTTTTAGCTTCAGGGGAATGAAGGAAAGCTGTGACTGCTACGTCAAAGTGCACGATGAACTCTGAAGAAACACCTCAAGATTTGGGGATTTGCGTGTGTTTGTTTTCTTGTTGAGAGTAGAAGAGTAGAGTAGAACTATTATTTTGACTTTACATAAATGCTAGAGAGCATTTTTTTTAAAGCTCGGACCTGTCATCTGTCACCATTTCTAAATTGTCTATGTCTTACACCAAAATCTGAGCACAAACAGACAGGTTAAAAATATGTTTTGATATTTCGGGGAACCAACAGAGTTTCCAGGGAGTCGCTGAGTTCAGCCGAGTATCAGTTTCAAGAGTTCAGGTCAATTGTGGCTCAGCTATAATTAATATTAAAGCTGGAAGTATTAGTCAGTGGCTTGACAAAAAAAAAAAAATGCAAAAAGGCTAAAAATCTCTCTCCCAAAATGTCAATTTTTAGTGTTGTGTGATTGTAAAATTAAAAAAAGGTCAACTTTGGTAAAGGTTGGTGATTTATTTTTTTTTCATTATTATTTATTTATTTTAAACATTAAGTTTAAAAAAACAGTGATGATGTGCATTTGTCCCAGATTGAAGGACCAGAATCCCACACAACCAAAAAGAAAATAGTCAGCATCCTGTCACATACAGATTTCACCTTAGAGAATAAAACCTCCTGTACCATGTTGCCCACGAGCAAGGCACCAAAGCCAGGTGCTGGTACGCAGCTCCTATAGCTGCTTTGCTGTGGCTCCAGTCTTGCTGCGAGAGGGGAGTGAATGAAACATTGTTTTCAGGCAGTGAATGGTGAATGTGCTGCTTTTTTCACACCACTTCATCTGAAGTGGTGGCAGCCTGTGGACTGTGACTCTACTGTGTGTTTTTCAGTCAGACGCTCATATCAGATCTCCAGAATGGAAATTTGTCCTCAGAACCCTATATGTTTATTTATTTTAGTGTCGAGGCCGGCGGGGATCGTTAGTCCAGCCTGTGTGACACTGCTGAGATTAGTATACGAGCTGCTTGTAAAGCACATATTGCTCTCTGTGTCACTTTTTTTGCAGTCGTGCCAAGTCGAGAAGTAGAGGCGTGTGTGAGTTTGTGAAATCTCTTGTGCCGTTTTAGAGGATCGGGGTGTATGAAAGTATTAATCTTTTTATTTTCTCCCAACCTCTTACCCTTTAACCCCTCCTCATCCACCCTCACACAAGGCCCTATTCTGGTAGGGGTGCCTTCTATTTCCAACCACACATCACATGCAAAACAGCTGTGAGGAACAGCCTGTATATTTAGCAGTATTGTGAGGGCGCCAGGGGGCTGAGGCTAGCTTAGCCCATTACTTCTGCACAATGGGGACTTTGACAAGAGACTGCAAGAGGAAGGAAAGATCCTCCATGGTGTGGACAAAAATAGACAGCTCAGTGTGTGTTGCATTGTGGACTCAGCAAGTGTGACTGAGCTACGATAGACACAGAGGCTACCGTGAGTGTTTGCATAAAGACCTTAACTGATGCTTTATTGTTTTAACAGAGTACAAATTAACAGCTGAGAGAGCAGAGCTGCTTTCATTTTATCAGGTTTTATCAAGGTGGTGTCTTAGTGAGAAGCAGGAAGTAGAAAATGTCTGCCAAGCCACTGTTATGCATTTGAGACTTCATGGTATAAAACTGCAGCTTGCAGTAATCGTAGTGGAAAGCAGAAATTTCAGTTGACACACGAGATATCTTTAAATGTGTTACTGCCTTTTTGTCCATGAGTCCTGACCGGTGGGGTAATCTTTTTTTTTATTTATTTAATTTTTTATCTGCTATTACTAAGTCCTGCTCCTAAATTTATACCACATATCTCTCTTATCTACACTCCTCTGCACAGTGCTACTGCACAGTGCAAATTTACTTAAATGTAGGCCTGCAGGAAAGCCTACCCAACCGCTGAACAGTAAGGCATACAGTAAACACAGCCCACATAACCGTTTCCTTTTTAATAGTTTCAGACTCATGCAGATACACTTTTCATACAGCACTGTTTGTAGCTCTTTGCTATTTTAAACGATGTGTGTAGAGAGTGAAGGTTGGGGCTGTACTGAGAGGACGGTTTAGACAGCGTGAGATGCTGGGACACGAAAATATATCAAGTGTTTATTAACCCAAAGCGGCTGTGCTTGCTGACAGTTACTGGAGCATGCTGTCAGTTTAGATATAATTGATATAAGCCTCTAGCTGCCATTTATTTGCCTCCTGATGCTGTGCATTATGAAGCAATTCCCAGGTTTAGCACTGCGCTTTGGTTTATTTGACAGCTGGTGTACCCATGGAACAATAGACAGAGGATTACAAATAAATCTGGCTCTATGTAGCTGACCGAGTAAATTTGACTCCAGCGTCTCCTACGCTTATGTTGTTGGCTAGCTCTTAAGATCCTTTATGAGAGGAGAAATCAAGTTGGTTGGATGTAAAGAAGAGAATGCGGAAGAAGTGAAGCAGTGCTTTGGTTAGGTGGATAGACTGGACAAAGGATTTTGAAGATGGAGTTTCTTGGTTGGAGGAGCACTACAGAAAAGATTCATGGATGTAGTGAAGGAGGTGCTGGTGGGACAGAGGAAGATGGAGGCAGATGATCTGCTATGGTGACCCCTAAAGGGAAAAGCCAAAAAAGGAGGAGAAAGGCTCACGACCTGAGCCTTTCCTTCCTGCAGTTTCAGTTTAGTTTTGTTGTTGTTCTGTAGCATGCTGGTGAAAGTGAAATCATTTTTTAAGCATAATGATCCCTATGAACACTTTTAATTATAATATTAGACAAGTTTGACCTGAATAAACAATGTTATCATTTTTTTTGCTATTGTAGGACTAGCTTCCTGGCTATCAGCAGCAGATGATTAGTTCCTATTGGGAAGCTTTTATTACAGTAACAGTAATCTAATAACTTGCAGTCAACTTAGGTAATGTTGCATTAGCTTCACGTGTCTCCTCTGCTCCATTAAAGGGCACATAAATTATGTAAATGACAGATTATTCATGAATTATTGATTTTCCCTTCTCCAATCCATCCAGGGGTAGAGAAAACACTGACATGTTTATCACAGTCAATTTAATGTTACGACCCAAAGTGTATACATAAATATTAAAGAAACATGCCCATTTTAATAGACATATATTGAGGCTTTTATTTTGGCAAGTATAATACTTTCTTCCTTTGATCCAGGAATGAAGACAGAATGGAGAGGAGTGAACGGCAGACCTGCACCAAGATGGACAGTATTGAAGCTACTGAAGAACAGTGAGTTCAGCTGTCTATTCTCCCATTTGTGTGTCTCTATCAATCTAACACAAGTGTGTCTTTTTTTTTTTTTTTTACTGTAGACGCCCTAGCCTAGAGGAGGTGTTGTCGTGGGCACGGAGCTTTGAGATGATGCTGCGCTCGCTGGAGGGCCGGGAGGTTTTCAGGCAGTTCCTGCGTTCTGAGTACAGCGAGGACAACCTGCTTTTCTGGTTGGCCTGTGAAGAGCTGAAAAAGGAGACGGATCCCACAGCGGTTGATGAGAAGGCCAGGATCATATATGAAGATTATGTGTCCATATTATCACCCAAAGAGGTGAGCCACCACAGGAACGCAACCGAAACACTTTAAATCAAGACCTTGCACTAAATGGCAAACCTGTTTCCTCAGGGTCATCTTTAGTCCTGATTTATGAAACTCGTGTATGGATTGCTTTGGTAGTCTCCAGTAATTAATCCTAATGAAACTACCGATGCTTTCCTTTTTTTCTCGTTCCACTAGTTGTGTTAGGGCAATTTCCAAGGAATGCATGTCGCTATCAGGAATAAGTGTGACCACTTTACTATTCCCAAGATAAATTTTCCATTTAGCTACTACTTTATTTCCCATCAGCCATAGCTAGACTTCGTGTAGGGTTCATCACTAATTTAAAAACGTGGCCATGAGAAGTCACTGAACTAAAACTGTAAACACAGTTCATGGCAGTGGTTTCTTATTTCTGATTTACTATGCAGACATGTGCTAATGTGATTTACAACTATAGTTTAAAGTTGGATTGATTCCTCATTTGCAAAAGAAAAACAAAAAATGGTCTTTACACATGGATATGGGAGCTCTGCAGGTATACTGTGGTGTCTGGAACAGTAACTCTGGCAGAGGATCCGTTGGTTACTGTGCTTTAGGAGTGAAGCCTCTGTGGAATAGGCTAGTGCTGGCACATTCTGCACATCGGTGTTCCTCTAGCCATTCCTCAGTGTCATTTAATTAATCTATTAGCTGGGGTTTCACATTACTAAAATTTTAAACTGGGCACCAGCACCCTGAAAGATACTATTTCTGATGCCACTTAGGAAAAAAAATCACAAAATTAAGCATTTTTTATAAAAAAAAATGATGATAATAATAATAATAATAATAATAATAATAATAATAATAATTAGATCATTACTGGTTCGTGCAAATGTATTCATCTGTTTATTTCCTGTGGCTTCTGGTGACTTGGCACCATATTTCCTTGCTGATCAGAGTTGGTAAGGTAGGGTGCCACAGCTTCTAGTTGCAGACTTTTGTCTGCTTCATTTCCTGTCTGCTTCATAGCTTAACAGACAACTAATGTTACCAGTTACGCTGATGACAACACAAAATTCTTCATAAAGACTGGGGTATTAGTCTTTAAGATGCCTCGTCACATTTGTTGTGCTGCTGTTCATCTGTTCAGCTGCTAGTGAGGGGCGGGGCCGTGTACTACCCTGTCTGCAGCAGTGCTGTGGGGGGGGGAGAAGAAAAAAAAACGAGACTATTGCAGATGAGTAACTAATCCATGTCATGGCTACGGTACTGATGGTACCAAAAAACAAAACAAGTACCATCACATTTTTTAGAGTTGTGGTATTAAAATGTACTGAATCCATTCTGGTAACGTCCGTATCTATCATTGGATTTGATGTTCTGCTTAATCAGGTTATTTGTGCTTATTTGCTTACTGACTTTACATTTACTCAAATTGGTAGGTTTGTAATGCCTCAGAAAGGCCCTTTGTGGTATGACTACACTCAGAAGCCTGATTGGTCTTTATACAGTAAAGTCAGAGAACCTAGTCACTTTATTTAACAGGGGTGTATGCATTTTCTTAATCTTGAGTGACAACTTTAATCGTTGTCATTTAAAAACCTGCTAGCAGCATGCTGGTTGTTGTGTTTGTATCTCTACTTCATTTTTGTTTGATGTAAATACTATAATTTAACACGACTCTGTATGTTGTTTATGTTATTTCTACCAACCAGACTGATTGTAGTGGTTGCAGTCTGTCGCAACATTATGGTTACCTTTCTGGGGTGGTGCATGATTCAATGCAGAAGTTGAAGTCCTTAGCACATTTCCTGTCCCAACAAACCACAGATCATCACTTCTACTTAATTTTGTTCTCCTTACCCGAGGTGAGTCTGGACTCACGGGTCAGAGAAGGAATAAACCAGAGCCTGGCGGAGCCGAGCAACCTGATGTACGAGGAGGCCCAACTCCAGATCTACACCCTGATGCACCGGGACTCCTTCCCCCGTTTCCTCAACTCCTCTGTTTACAGAGACCTCCTGGCCAGCAGGAGGCGCACCTGCCTCGACACCTAGTCTCCTCCAGCCTCCATCATCGCCATCAAATGCCAACAAGACTACTACTTAAACTTCAAATACTACTATGGTGCCAGAAGTCGGGTTTGGAAAAACCTCTCCCTCTTTTTTGGTTGAAATGGCCGAGTGACATCCAAGATAGCTGGTTGTTAGTTTTTTTTATTTATATTTTTTAAGCAATTTATATCCAGTTCTCCGCTGGAGGTGGGTCAGCCTTTGCTGGTGGTTATTGGTCAGTTTTAGACCATTAATGCTGGCCAGTGATTGTTTTGCTAGCAATTTGTGCTTTTCATTATGGTTGACTGGCCAACCCACGTATCAGCTATCAGTTGAGATGGCCAACCTAGTGACCCGCTGTTGGTTAACTGTGGACAAAGACTCCTTAGGAGGTGGGAACAGAGTGCGAGAGAGAGAGACAAAAAGGACAAGCCCACTGTTCCTGTACTGTAATATTTTAGACCTCATGCTTTTTACCCTTACTTAGTGATATTCTCTGTCTTTACTCATTATTTTTAACAACTTTTTAGTTTTTTCAAGTCTGTCCCATTCCTCAGATGTCTTTCATTTAATTTTGCTCTTCATTCCTTCACTGTCCAAACATGACATCTATCTGTCGGTGGGATTTAGGGCATTTCTTGCCCTTTTAACCAGTAGACACACTGGCTCTGCATGCAACTCTCTATCACTATGATCGCTTGATGATATAAGCCGCGGACTGCAACTGTTTTTGAATATTAAGAGGTATTTAAGGGGGGCGGGGAGGACTGTATCTCTGTTTGGCTGTCTGTGTCCAGTGATGGGAAAAAGTAAACTTCTGACATCTTTAGGCTTACTGCAGTATTTTTATTGAGGAGATTTGAAGGTGTCTGCAGCACCTACCATTTATCCACCTGTCCATCCAATCCATCCGTCCATCCAAGCACTTTCCTTCTTTAGGATTCGTTAACTGGGAGAAGTAAGGGCTAGAATTGTGGTTGGGCAGCTACATCTATTATTATTACTCATGAACTTTAGACAAAAAAATCTCTCCACTGAGAAAATCACAATGCCTTTACATGCAGGAAAAGGCAGCACAAGTGCTGCTGCAGGTTTTCTGGAAAGCAACCACAGTTTGTCCACCAATCCCTACCTCCCTTTTTTTTTTAACCCTCGTTTCCCTCCCTCCTCCTCCTCCCTCCAGTTCAGACCATCAAGGCCTGACAAGCACAGGTGCCCAGTCTAGGGGAAAAAACACAGCTGGAGAAAAACAAACAGACGAAAAAATACATTGAATCCAAATAAATAATCATCTACATTTTTTTTAATTCTTGAGCAGAAAAAGAGGGCTTACCTTGTAGTGTTTTACAGTGAATTTTTGAGCATTATAGAAAGCCGCTTCTGCTTTAAGAACAGTAGCAGAAATTGCAGGCGCGGGTGTAATGTAAAAGGTTATCAAACCCTGGCTTTTGTCTGTAAGGCTTTAGCTTTAGTTGTGGCTAAAAACCGGAGATTGGATGCCTGTTATAAGCAGTTACGCCGAACCAGGTCCCAAACACGATGTCAGAGATGCCGTGATGACGTCAGTACTGGTCGCTAGGCTGTGGAGCCTTGGTCCTTCTGCCGTGTGGTGGTCCTTCAGTTAGCTACTGCCTGTTCAAGACGCTTGTTTCTTCATACCAGAGCTAGTGAAGAGGGTTGGTAATAACAACGCTTGCACACGGGGCTAGTAAAAGAAGCTTGCATAGTCATGCTACACACTCGCCTTTTCAACTAGCCGTCTAGGTTTCAGCATGCTGTAGTCAAGCAGTTAGCATGCTTGTGCTAGCCATGCTAATTTTCTACTCCACTGCCAGCCCTCGCGCACACTCTGGTTTGTTTTTCTAATCAGACTTTGACAGCATGCTACGGTAACGGCCGTGTGTTTATGGTACAGTCACACATTTACCAGAGAAAAAAAGAGGAGAGTTTAAGCGGTTGTGCCAAACGTCCCATTAACATTTTTAATACATGAAATGATTTTTTTTTCTAATGATGTAAACATTTGAACATGAACATGTGCATCCACATGAACATGTGGATGTACAATAGACAGTGCATGAGTGCTGTATATGCTTCTTTTTTTTTCTTTCTTTTTTTTTGTAATTAACTGAGCCTCTGAGTGTATTCAGCACTCGATAGGTAGCTGACCTCCTGGCTTGTTTGGGTGAGTAGTGCCACATCTTAGAGTGTCAATGAAACGGTGCCACTCCTCACTGATTAATGTCGGCATCCATGTTTCTGGCTCCTTTAACTACCTAACATTCATGTGCCAAGCTTGGTCTAGATTAATTATAAGAGCGGATGTTGCACGACGCCTAGCAGGCCTTTGAAATGCAATTGGATGTCAATTTGAGGCTCTGTCTCACTTGTCGGAAAGTTAATTAATAAACACCTTTCAGGATATAAAGTTTTTGTTTGTTGCCACTGTTTCTAAACTGCAACTTCAGGTTTTGTTGGAGAAACTAAATAAGGAAACGAATGAATACAAAAAAAAATCCTTTGCAGGAGCCTGGGATTTTGATGTTTCCTCCAGACTTATTTCAACAAAAGAAACAGACAGGATGTCACAGTAGTACAAAAGCTGTCTGCTGTGAATAATGGTCAGGAAGACAGGTTGAAACTAATAACCACGCCACAGTTTTTCAGTGTTCCTTATTAAAAATATACTCTTGTTTAACCTTTGGCAATATAGTACTCACATTCAGGCTATGTGAATATCCATAAGGGCTTGAACTGATATTGCTTGGCTGCTTTAATGAAGAGTTCTGCATGCATGCGCCCAGTTGACCAGAAACAGAGGAATACAGAGTAATTTACCAATTCTGATACAGCAAGATCAGCTTTCACTCTCACTCCTTGGAACAGTTTTACCTTTTCACAAAGTGAAAGCATTTTAGACATTTGTATTTGGACAACTCTGGAACTTTTTAACTCGCTCATAAAGCTCTCATGCAGACACATCCCTCTTCTGCACACTATAACTACATTTCCTTGTTTTTTGCAGGTTTTTTTCAGAGTCTATATAAGTAACATGAGAATGTTTCACCAACAACCAGATATTGAAATCATGGTGCAATCAAAACAAGTTTACATTTATAAATTGTGAGATGTGTGTACCTTATTAAATACTCGTAACTGTGGGAAGCTAACAGCCAGCAGGTTTGAAGCTGGCGCGAGTCTCTGCCCAGGGCTAACGGGCAAGCTGGAGTTTAAAACTGGGAGCGTTTTACAAGGAGGACAGACACGGTAGAAACCCAGGTTTTCTGCTCGCGTCCATTCCTCGTAATTTATTGTGACTTTTACACAGCGGGGAGAAGTACACAGTTGTTTATTTTTAATACCTGCGTTTTAAATGTGGATTTTGCAAGCAATGACGATGATGTGAAGTGATATAGTTGTCATCGCTAAGTTTAGATTTTTGTCTTTAAATTTCCATGGATTCCAAGTGAGAGGGTCTTTAAAATGTGGCTGTGGTTTTATTGACTAAAAAATATATAAAGAAAAATATTAAAGGTTGCGAGCTAGAGCTGAAGTGTCCTAACGGGATGGAGGAGGTTTGCGAAGCTTTGGCCTTACTGACATGTTTTTTTTTTTTTCTTTGTATAAAAAAGAAAACAAACGTCTCTGTAGGCTTTTCACTACCTCTCATGTTGGTTAATTTATTTCACATCTAGTTGTCAATGTAAAAGTTGTTTTTAGATCTACTTGAAGCCTAACACTGTAAACAAAAATGTGCACAGAAAATGACTATGTATATGACCAGAGGGGTTAAAGAGAGTTTGGCCTAGTCAACATATTTCTGTTTGTTTGTTTGTATGTGTGTTTGTTTTGAACTTGTGTTGAGCTGAACTAGATTTTGCATCTCTATAAAGAATTCAGGAATCCACTGTCTAAGGGCTAATCCCATTTTTGCCTATGCAAATCTGTTACTGTGGGTGAGTTGGGAAAGGGTGAGCTAATGCACCTTTCACCTGTTTTAGATGGACCATGGTTTACATTGCCCTTTGCTGATATTCTTCTTATTCAGCAAAAATGTACGCTTATTTTTGTTTATACATATACATACATACAAAACAAGTAATATACAGAGTAAATAGTATATGCCTTCGTGATGATAAAAAAAAAAAAAAACAAGAAACCTTGATGAAAACAAATAAATGTGTTGTCTGACATTATGTGGCTGTGTGCTGGAGTCTTGGTAAACTAGATGACTGGAATTCAACTTGACTGTCATAAAACTGTCATTACTCAGGCTACAAGACTTGTAGCTGACCCTGTGCAGTATTACCTGACTGAAGGAATAAATTTTATTTATTTAAAGATCAACCAAATCATGACTTTCTGTGACAAACATGTTACCCTGACAGTAGCATGTTATTAGACAGTGGGGTAAACAGGGGACCACCAAGGATTTGTCCTTATCATTTTTAAAGCCTAAGACTATGTAACTTTTGGTAGGAAAAACCTTTTGTTGCCAAAGTAGGGGTAGGCAGGTATTTAAACAGCAGTAAGTGTTTAAAGAAAAATATATCCGTAGTTTTTATGATCTGAAAAGGAACTTCACTCCTGCATCTCTTCTGGGCTTGTGATGCCTGTGATAAAGAATTTTGATCAACTACAGGTCCTTACAGACCAAATCACACACGGGAGAGCTTTCCTTTAGTGCTTTAACTAAAATCTAATGAATTAAAATCTACTCGACTACTCAACTAAACAGTAACCGGAAACGATATCAAAGTGCTACTACAAAAAGACTTAAAGGCAAATTTCTCCCACTTCTGACCAGATTGGGTGAGTAGTACAAGACGAGGATGAAGAACAGCGGATTAGGTGGTACAATGGGCTAAGCCAGAGACTTAACGTTGGGGAATGTGAAACCAGAAGGGGAGTGACATACAACCATATTCCTATGCTCGACCTGTTAGTGGGGCTTGAAAGAGAGAGGGGAGAGTGGCAGGAGGAGGGATGATTTTTCTTTTTTATTTTATTTTTTTTATTCTGTAATTGTTTTGTCCCCCTACTACAACTTCAGGGTTAAAACAAAATATTGTTT
>NW_024582407.1:2425562-2438981 GCF_018398535.1 Haplochromis burtoni | reverse complement strand
GAGAGTGGCAGGAGGAGGGATGTTTTTTTTTTTTTTTTTTTTTTTTTTTTTTTTTAAATCCATATTTCTGCCTACTACAACTTCAGGGTTAAAACAAAATATTGTTTAGAAGTAGCACAAGTCATAGAGTTAGCAAACACACTCAGTAATGTCAGTCGCACAGCAAGTTCGTTAGCAATAGCTAACATTAGCCACTTCACAGAGGCCTAAAGACTGCTCGGTGAACGCTTGGCAAACTGATCGCTGTAGAAAAAAAATTCTCTGATCAATTGGTGAGCAGTTGCTGGAGAACTACTGTAGTACTAAAACTTGAAAAAGTGTGAGGCAAACTGAAGACTGTTCGCCTTAAAAAAAACTTACTGCTGAAATAGACCTTATTTAAAAAATTGGACGTAGTTACCATGACATCACCCATAGTTTTCTGAAGTCCTCTTTGAAGCTTTGAGATTTTTACCATTGCTGTCATGGTTTAAAAAAATGTGGCTATGATTAATGACTAGCAACTTGTGATTGTACAAGTCCTCAGCCAGTAAGTATACCATGGATAATCCTTTTTTTTTAAGCATAGTACAAGATTTACAAAAAATTCTTATTTCTTATTCAAACTAAATTAAAATGAGCGACTGAACCCATAAACTCATCACGAAAGTGTTCACCTAGGTCAGGAAAGAAATGTTTGCTGCTGTAGACTTCTATAGGCCTATATGTCTTTCAAGACATACAGGAGCTACATCTGTGTTGTATACGATCTATAGCTGAAGCAACACGTTTCAAAAGGTGCAGCTTTTACTTTGAAGGCGTTGCACTCTTTACAGTTTTAAAACCTCTTGGCGAGTAGTCGGCAAACGCAGACAAGTCAGTGTCACGCAAACTTAGGGCAACTGTAGCAATCTACTCATCGTATACTACTTTGCTATCAGTTTCAGAGATGGCAAGCAACATCCAGAATCCTCTCACACCTGGTTTGAAACTGCTCCTTTTTCCACTGTGACTGATGGTTGCCAAGTGGTCTCCAACTGGTCTCTACGCCTGTGTGACAGGAGTCTTAGTTACATCCAAACTTTGAGTATACTGAGTGGAAAGAGTTTGTTTTACTGCTTATGAATATAATTGTTTTATCTCTAAGAGTGAGACCGTGTTATTGACTCATTCAAAAGTTACATAGTCTCACTTTATAAGGGCTTTGGAGCTGGCGCAAACATGGAAACAAGCTAGCCGAGTCAATGACAGTATCTGCCTTTGAAGTGTGCACTGTCCACACGCAAGTCGCAGTAATTCACTCTAACCATTCAAATAAACCCCGCTCACCATGAAGTATTCCATATTTTATTGTGATTATCTTTGTTGTTTGTCAGTAGACTCTCCACGAATGTTGTGAATTATATGATGAAATGAGTGGCAACACTGTGGCAACAGCAACTTATTTTTCTATTCTTCAACTTACTGTTCTTTTTGTAGCCACATCCAGTCAGACTATCACTGTGTTTATACAGTAGCATCGATGTGGAGCAGAAGTGGGCTTTGTGTTTGTTAAACACTCCACTAAGGCAAAACGATAGACTAGTCAGCTATAAGTTACTTACGGGACCATTTATTCAGCTCTAATGAGCCACTTTTAATGTTCAGTTGAGGTTTGATTCAGATCTAAATTATTTTTTAACTTTTTTTTTTTTGTCAGGAAAATTTAGCTCCTTAACTGAAATGGAAGTGACAGTAGGATGGTTGATGGTGTTTGTGTGTGCGTGTGTGTGTGTGTGTGTTTTCCTTCTTTCCACAGTGCATCATGGCTAAAGAAAGGTTTATTAATTGATGTCGGTTTTGTGTGTTCCCTCAGTTGGATTTGGTGCCTCTTTATGCTTCACAACAGACCTCAAGATCTTGTTTTCTTGTCTGTCTCACTCTCCCCCTGTCAGGCTTACGCTTTCTCTCTTTGTGACATCACATATACAACTCTGTTATTAGCCGTTAGTGGAGAGACGGGCCAATTTTACAGCAAAAAATTGCACTGATGTTTAATTCCTCCCTCATATTGTCTGTTTTGTACCTCTTCCGGAGGTGTTTGTGCTACTCTCGGAAAGAGATTTTGTCCGTGCGGGTACTGCTCGAAGTTGGTTCTCAACAGTTTTAGGCAATCACTTCTCTCTTTATTGATTTAGATGCCTAAGCCTCTTGCTTTATGTCATGCCTTTGTAGATAGATCACGGTCATCGAGAAATTATCTGCAGGTGAAAATGAAAAAAAGAATTTTACCGTCACTTTAGGCGATTAGAAAAGTGACATTTTTTTCTATTCAGCATGCTTTGTGCTAAATAAATGAAATAATTCAGTTATTTGCTATAAACGATACTGTATGAGTATGTATTCAAGTACTGCAGTATGCAGACAATTAAAAATATGAGAAACTCTTTTGAGAGGTTCATATTTTTCTTCTAGTATGTTTGACTATAATATTGATGGTTATGGGTACTTAATTCTTGTTTTGAGTGTCTCATGAATTACCCGAATGATTAAATGAACATCTTTGTAGTAACAGATATGGTCAGTTATTTCCACATGCATGATTTGAAGAGAGATTTACCAGGACAGTGCTTTTTAATCCAGAGTCAGGCTCAACTTTTCGCTGTTTTTCACTGGTTGCTTGACACGTCTCTTGAGCGAGATCCTGATTGCTTTATTTTGACAGGTGAAATTTAATCTTTGTGGTCACTAATGGTCCAGAAGGTGGTCTGGGGTGAGATGTATATTTAATTTGGAGCCTCATCCTGCCGCACTAAACAGATGTGACCTCCCTTTTCAGAATTGAAATGCAGAGATGAGAATAGTAGCCAGTTTAAGGGTGAAGTCTTAAGACAATAGAAAGCATCTCACTGTCTCCAGTCTTCAAGATGACTGCTTGTATGTATGACTTTGAAATTTATCAGAGGAAACTGATTGTCAGTTCTTAACTGTAGCATGTAAAGACTTTTATATCTTCTAGTTTAAACCCAACCTCATGTTGTAAAATAGCACAGGAGGGACTCAAGTCGTGTGGCACACAGTGATTTAAATCTGTAGTCCAAGAAAGAGAGAAAATTAAAAAGTATTAGGGAGTTTAGACTTTGTGAGAGATATTCAGTCATGCTTGTACTGGCATTTTTTTTGCATGATGGAACAAGACAGACAAAATATTTGCATCCAGTTTAAAAACAAACAAACTAGGTTTAAAGAAAATTGCAGGGAGGAGTGTCAAAAGGAAAACGGATGATATATACTTGTGTACTTTTTTTGGTGAGATTTATTTGGGAAGATGGGAAGAAACTGCAAGCCTGACCTGAGGTTATTAATGCTGCAGTCACACTAGGGAAAAACGGGGTTGGAGACTGAGGCATGACCAAAATTATTGCAACCGTGTGCCGTTTTGGTTCCGTCTGCGTGTATTTATAAATTAGATGCCAATTTATTTGCAAACCAGAGTGACTCTAGTCAGCCTGAGTTGACTGCTGGTATTTCTTTATTTTCAATGCCCTCGCGTCTTGCTTTATGCCATGTTTTCTGCAGGTGAAATGGGTTGCCTGGTGGATGAGAGGCCGCTCCCCAATAGGCAACCTGTAAAATTGCCTCATACTTGAAAGTGGGTGCTGCAACCACTTGCAATCAGTCTCCAACCAATTGCAAAATATTCAGTGTATTCACCAGGAGACCATTGGTTTAGTTTTATTTTTGCCATGTTAATTTTTCCTCTAGAGTGACTGAACCATAAGCTAGAAATAAACCTCACATAAAACCATTCTTTTCTTTTTTTGTAATAGCAGCAGGCTCCAGTTTCATACTTGCAGTCCCTGTTTTACTCTCATCAAGAAAAGAAAATAAGCCTATTTGCTGAACGTCACACAGTTTCTTTACGAATAAACAGCCTAAGAAAATATAGAGCTTTGTGGAATTCAATTAAATAAATAAAAAGAGGGAAACTCGAACTGCAAATGTCCAACTAAGTACAGAATGAGTATGTCTCTGTGGTGGATGAAATGTGCCAAAATAATAATCTACCTTCCACTTTAGTGGAACGGGGTGAAAAGAATTGTTGGAATATAAAAAGATCCTGATGAAACGCATTTCATGAGCTTTCTTTTCATGTTGCTGTTGTGGGTTTGTGTCACTTCTGAATCATTCACATGTAATCCAGCTACCCAACATGTAACCAACAAAACCATAATATAACAGGCACTGAACCTTTTGAGATGTGACTGATGTGGACTGCAAGCAACCAGGTCAGCTCCCAGTAAAATTGTACAACTCACTCACAAAAGAAGCTTGCTATTATTTTTAATTTTATCTTTACTGTTGCTGTTAATTTATTCCAGTCAGAAGTTTTTCTGTCATTGTTTTTCTTTTTAATCTGAAAAGACACAAAAAAATGTTGTTCATCAGCCTTTAAGCATCATGTTTACACGGTGCTCAGTCTTGGTACACTTGGATCTACGGTTCTGTCTCTGTCTTTGTTTACACAATGACATCTTGCATTAAAAGAAAACTCCAACTTATGGTAACTGCCCTTGAATATCTGTAATTTAAATCGTGCTGCTAGAGAAAGAAATCTAAATGTAACAACTTACAATAAATACTTAATAGATTTTTGCCAAATGTGACTGTGTTTTTCTTTGAAGGTGTGGGAAATGGTGACTCTGATTTAAGGGACTCCAAATTGATTGTGTGAGAGACAAGGTCTGAAACAAAATAAATATCCAGTGAGCAGCATTTCTGTGGACCAAAAGTCCTTGATGCCAAAGGTCAGGGTGATGATAGGAAGGCGGCTGTAACTCAAATAGACTCTCCTTCCAACCAAGGTATGCACAAAAGCATCTCGTTGCACCTTTAAGCAGATGGGCTGCAGCAGAAGTCCGCAGTGGGCACCGCTGACGAGTGATCTGAGGCTACGATTGAGTTATCAAAACTGGACAATAGAAGATTGGATAAACGTTCCCTGGTCTGTGCCTTGATTTCTGCTGTGACATTTGGATGGTAGGATCAGGGTACATGATGAAGTGAGCAGCAAGTCGATGCATTTTTATTGTAATTTCCCTTTTATTAATTATGGCAGCAGGGTGTGGTTTCCCGACTCAGCTGTAGGAGGGAGAGGTGGGGCATTTACGGGGTGGCAAGGAATAAATTCAGTCTCTTATTTCATCAATTTATCATTTTAATCCAGAGTTAAATATCTTAAGTAACTATCAAGCAGGTGTACAGCCAATTTTGTGTAGGGATTCATGGATGAACTCCCTTTTGTAGATTTTTAAGCCTGTTCCTTCATCTTTATACCTGAAGCTGGCCAGTTTTCACTTGTCTGGTACAACAATACAAATAGTTTTCCAGGATCAATCAGGAAAAAAGGAACCATTTTAAAATCCAGACTGCAATCTGTCCACATAGGAAATTGTGCAAAAGTTTTAGGCCACCACTTATTTCTTTATATTTTTCTGGGGAAATGGGTGAAGCGGTTTGTTGAAACATGCAACGTATATGGAAATGCACGATATAAGGCAAAAACACAGTTTGTGCAATCCTAATGAGTTTGAAAGTCTATAATGGGTTTGACTACTTTTATTGTTTAACATAGCGTGAACTGTCTCAGGTTATCTGTCTCGTAATTTCTTCAAGTGGTCTTCAGGAATAGTTCTTAAGGCCTCTTGAAGAACATTCAAAGCTTTTCTTTGGATGTTGGCTACCTTTTGTTACATCCTCTGTAAGAAATTATTGCAAATTGCTTCAATAATGTTGAGGTCTGGGTTCTGAGGAGACCAATCTATGAGTGATATTGTTCCACTGTGTTTTTTTTCTGTCCAGGTATGATTTTAAGCCAGATGGATCAGCTAAAAGGCCAGATTCACCTCTCAGATCCTCTGCCTAGTCTTTGCTAGATTTCTTGTATTTTGCTTAAGGACACTGCTTTCAGATACTGGTCATTTTCTTGCATTTTTTTTTTTTCTTTTTAGGTCTGATACTTCTTCTTTTATCCCCCACTTGGACAGCTTCCTCAATTTCTTTCAAGGACACACTGCACACCCTGCAGAGGCTTTTCAGCTAATAGCTCTTAGTCAATCACCTTGTTGGTTCAAAAGTACCAAATTATGTCCATAAAATTGACCATAATTAAAAAAAAAAAATGTATTCAACAAAAGAAATGGGAACAAATTACATGCTTTTGCAGTGGTTGCTGGTAACAAAGTGGCTACACAGAAATTAAAATTAGTTCTTTGCTAAGATGTCACTGATTCAGCTCTTGAAGTAGATTACTTTTTTGTGCTTGAATGACTCATAGGTCAATATTAGGTGGTGCAGCAAAAAAACAAAACAAAAAAAACATTCATCTGAAAATGATCAGGTAAAAGGACAGAACTGAAAAACAGTGAAAAAGCAGCCAATGACCAAAGAAAGACCTCCAGAAAGCTTGGAGAACCTGCTGGTCAGCACTTTTACATGGTGCTGTACATTTTAAAACCTTAATAAATAAAAATGGCCAAATAAGTCTTTTATTCAGATTTAGGGGCTGTTTAATCCTATGTTGTGTTATGTTTCTTTGCAGGCTACTCTTAACTTAAAAACCAACCATTCAGCTGAGAACTGGAAAGTCCTTTTCAGGTTTCAAATCCATACCCCGCTCAAAACGAGGCATACATTATTTTTTTAAATGGATTACGCATGAAGTCAAATAGTGTTTAACAGAGTTTTCGGGGAGATCATCTGACTAAAGGCCAAAAGGCTAGTAATCACATGTTGGACTCAGACATAATGTAGTTGCTTTTTTGAAACAATTCATGATCATTTAAAGTAAAATGTTTAAACAACCTAATACACGGGGGAGTTTTGGCATCTCTGAGTAAGATTATATAATTAACCTGTGGCATTTTGATAAACTATACTTCCAAAAATAAATATTTCCTTCTGACACCCAGATTTAAATGAGACCTGTTAACCACAGAAAGAGGCCACGTCGTTTAAAAATGTCTTTATTTTTATCCTCTGCATCAAAGACTGTGTTTTCAGACTTTACATTCAGACAACAGGGTGAGACCACATGCTGAGGACAGAGGAGGCAGGTTTGTGTGCATGGGTGCTCTCTCATACAATCTTCTTTATTTATGTGTGTATAACTCTTCATACAGTCCTGTCTGTATGTGGGCATGAGTATGGGCACTGTCACAGATGTGTTTTCTCTCTCAGACAGTCTTTTGATCAGTTGGGTCTGGAACTGTTGAGGCAGATGTTGAATCCTCCTGGGTCTTGTCTAATCCCTGGCTGCAGCCCTGCTCGCTTAACTGTGTGTCGTCTTTCACCGTGACTGCAGCGTTGGAATTGCTCGCGTCTATACTCTCATATGGCTCTGATGTCCACTGAGGAAGAAAGAAAGAGAGAGGAGGCCGGTTTCAGGCACAGGAGAGCATTCGCTGTTTGTATAAAGCAACTAGCATGTTCGAACACAACAAGAATATCAGACGGCAACTCTGATTGTACCACTCAAAAGTGTCAAATGATGCATGAGAGTAAAAATCTGATTTTCACTTTGTTTTTTTCCTCTATTTTAATTCTTGACTTCACAATTTGGGCTCCAGGAGTACAAAACAACCGAAATGAGTCTCACTTTTTCAGCTTTCTTCAACTTTTTTCAAAACTTCAAACAGTAAAAATATGGGACTCTCTCCACTGGAAAAAAAAAACCCACACAAACATTTTTTGCCATGCACAAAATTTGAGGTTATGTTCAAATTTAGACTTAATAACTCAAAATTTAAAATTCTTTTCTCTGAAGTTTCAGTTGGTAAGTCTAAATTTGGAGATAATAACCTGAAATGTTGACTTCTGAATCTTAAAGCAATTGTTTTTCCAGCTGCTGAAACAGACTTCCACAGATTGATCTGTAGGTTCAGCCTGAAGCCTGAACATTTGGCTCACAGAGACTCCTTGTAAATCCACTGACATCCTTATTTGAAACCCTGGTTATCTTTAATATGAGCATCCACCTGAATAACAGGGAATACATGGCAGAAAATAAGGAAAAGCAGAATACGGGACTGTGAATAAATATACGCCGCCCCCCTTCCTGATGCATTCGTTTTGTGCATATTTTCACACTGTTGTTTCAGACCATCAAACAAATTTTACTATTAGACAAAGTCATACAAAATGCAATTTTTAAATAATGATTTCATTATCAATCAACCATTTTTAAAAATTACCCCCCTGAGTGGAAGCTGAGTTCCATTTCACTAGCAACACCCAGGCCTGATTACTGCCAGACCTGCTGAATTTTTAACAAATCACTTAAATAGAACGTGTCTGACAAAGTGATGTAGATTAAAAAGTCTCAAAAAGTAACAAATCATGCCACGATCTAAAGAAACTCAACTATAGATGAGAAACAAAGTCATTGACATCTGTAAATCTGAAAAGCTTAGAATAGCATTTCTAAGGCTTTGGGACTTCAGCAAACCACAGAACCATTTTCCACAAATGGTGAAAACATGGAACAATGGTGAACATTCCCAGGAGTGGCCGGCCTACCATAATTATTCTATATTCTATTCTAGAAGTTCACAAAAGAACTCAGACCAACATCTAAAGAACTCCAGGCCTCACTTACTACAGTTAAGGTCAGTGTTTGTGATTCAACAAAAAAGCAAGAGACTGGCCTTGGAAAACGTCCAAGGAGAAAACCACTGCTGACCAAAAAGGCTCATCTCACATTTGCCCTAAAACATCCTTAAAAAGAGAAACTATTCTGTGGACAGACGCAACAAAAAATGTAGTTTTTTGGAAGGTTTGAGTCCCATTACGTCTGGAATAAAACCAACAACATTTTATAAAATTAACATGATACCAACATGGTGACAGTTCTGTGAGGGTATGGGGCTGCTTGGCTGCTTCAGGACTGGAACTATTTACTGTGATTGATACAACCATGAATTTTGCTCAGGTTGTCCTTGAATCTCAAATATATTTGGATTATGCAGCAGCAAGTTCACCTCTGAATGGCTCAGAAAAATCAATTACTTTTTCACACAGGGCCAGGTAGGGTTTTCTTTCCCTTTACTATATGAAATCATCATTCAAAAACTGCATGTCATATTTACTGATTTTTCTTTGTCTAATATTAAAATTGTAAATCCAATTGAATCTTCTCAAACAATAAAAATGAGCTGTGCTTTTAGACAGACCCTGGATGTGAGAGAAATATCAGTCTCTTATCTATTGGCAAAAACTGCAAACAAGCTTCTCAAGATGTTGAACTTTTCCCTTAGTATTTAAAACCTCTACAAAAGCAAGACAAGCAAGTCAAACTAGGAAAAAGTGTGCGCTTGTTTTTCTGTATATGTGTACATCTAACTGCTGCCTACCTAGTCTAAGCTGTGTTGTGGAAACAGTCTTAAGTGGGTGCAGAATTCAGACAGTGCTCTTTTCCCCACCCACCTGTGTGGCTCTGCTGCTGGACCTATGTGAGGGCCCGATGGCGATGTTGACACTGGAGGATGACTGTGTATCGGTGGTGTTGCCCCCTTCAGCAGCGGACAACCCGGAGATAACCAGGCCGCTGGAGAAGCTACGCTTCCCAAACAGCAAGCTGAGTGTGGATGAAGATGAGGAGACCTGGCACCACAAGGAACGGAGATATTGCAGTTCTGTTATAATGTCGTACAGTAAACACTAAGGTGATTTATAGGAACATCAAGAATCTGTTTTCAGATCTTCCATCTGTCGGCCATGTGTTTAGGCATGCTGCATTAGGAGTGTACAGTTCATACCTGACTGGAGCGCTGCTGATGCTGCGCTGCCTGAAGCTGCGCGCTGATGCCACCTGCTCCTGAGAGACGAGGGACCTGGAGACAGACAAAAATCCTCTTTACACTCTTAGTAAGGGAGCACAAAAGCAGCTGCAACCCAGAAAAGTAAGCTTTTTACAATGTGTGCGTATACCTGGGAGAATATAGAAGCTATGGAGGTGTTAAAGGACAGCTGACTGTTAGACAGACGCTGGACAATCCCGTTGTTGGAGCCCGAGTCCAGGATTGGGCCAGACTGGCTGCTGACAGGGGGGCGCTGACTCTGGGGCTGCACTGATCGACTGCGGTACTCTCTCCTGGCTGTAGAATTAAAAACGTGAAAATTTGTAATGAAACGCAAGATTTAATAACCTAATGTACAATTTGAAAAGCACGTTATATTTGACTTCAGGATTTTAGTTTAGCTATGTGGCTCTCTGTGGTCTCTTAAAAAATAAAAACACTGGTACATCTACGTATTTGGACACCACCATAAAAAAAAAACAACAAGATGTTAAATGAAGACTTTCATTTTTCATTTTTAAAAGAGTTTAGCAAAAGCATTGCAGTGATGTGGTGATCAAAGTTGTTATAATGTTAACATAAGTAAATTGGGTAAATAACTTTCAGAGTTGAACTAAAACCATCTAAAACTATAGCCAGTGAAAATTTCAACTCAAACACATGTTTTGGGTTGTTGGAAGATAAAGTGACGACACAGAGCAGTTTTGCTGCTCACTGGTTGAGATTTTGTTCCAAAGAAAATTGTCTTTTTTCACGATTCCTTCCAGGTTGATGAGAGTCCCAGCTCCAGATGCACTAAAGCATCTCTACAGCATAATACTCCCACCATGTTTCACTGTGGGGGTGTTATTTGTTGGATTGTACGCCTCTTCCTTCCAAACATGTTTTCCAAACATGAGCAGCATCTCTGTGGCCAAAGACCTCTAGTTTTGTCTCATCTGACCAAAGGGTGCACTTCCAAAATGCTTGATCTTTGTCCAGGTTGTTCTTAGTGTACTTCAGTATGACTTGAAGGCGTCTCTTCTGAAGAAATCAAGCTTTTCTTGCACCGAGTACATACCTGTGCAGGTCTCCATCGAGACTACAATTCCCAGCCGGTCTAAGTCATTTACTAATGTCTTGGCAGTTGTTCTGGCGTCTTTACACACATCTCTCAGTAGTTTTATTTCCAGAGGATTTAAAATATTTTGCCACCTATCTCTGCCAAGGCTTGTTCTGTACTGTGTGGCTCTCTTTGTGTTTCTTGATGATACTTTTCAATCCTCTTCTTTACACTTGGAAAAAAGTGACAACTTTGTATATCCATCTCCTGCTTTGTGAGTATCGAAAATTATTTTTCTCAAGTTGAAACTGATTTCCTTTGTATATGGCACTATGACACTTTCTCAAGTGACAGCTCAAACCCTTACTGAAGTTTTTTTTTATACTGTGTGTAAATTGCGAGATCCATCAGTTTTAACTTGATTTTACAAGTTTTGAACATTACGCAGTTGCTCAGCAGTGGTTTGTACTATGGCTCAGTGGGAGGTTAATAATTTTGGCCCTTGTATTTTTGTGTTTTCTGAAATAATCCTGTTATTGTTTGCACATTTAAAAAATAGTATGTTTAGAAATGCTATGGTGAAAATCTGTAGCTTTATAAAGACAATTTCATAGGGGGACTGATTATTTTGTCCTCATATGTAAATATCAAAGCGTAGTGTCTATAGAATAATGGAACAAACTGTGTTTGCAATGGTTACGCCTTGTATTAATCATAAAGTGATACAATTTATACCACTGGGTATGAAGTATCCTGGGAAAATAAAGGCTTGAATGTGTCCGAACAGGAAGAGGATAACGCCTTTGTTATATCTGGAAGTTACTGCTAACTTTCCTTGGGTAGTTGTGGAAAAAAGACCTGCTGTCAAAGGAGGAATAGTAACAGGAATCTGAAGTGCTTTAGAGTTCAAAAGCTGACCTTATTTTTACCTCATAAGTAAGCAGCCTAGTCATTACTTACATGCAAAAAACTGAGTTAATCCCATGCTTGTAGAAACACCTTCTGCTGCACGAGTGACTTTATCGGTTTCTCACATAATTGTGGAAGAATTTTGTCCCACTCTTCTTTACAACATTGCCTCGGGTTATTGAGGTTTCCAGAGATTCATTTTTGTCCCACCACAGCATTTCAGTTGGGTTGTAGTCTGGACTTTGTCCCATTTTCCTTAATTCTTTTCTTTTTCGGGCATTCTGTTGGAGTTTTGCTGCTGTGCTTAGGATCGTTGTTTTGTGGAAAAAACCTAATTTCTTTCAAGTCATAGCTATTGGATAAAAAGCCTCATATTTGATTCCAGAGTACTTTGACACACAAAAGAATTCATAATGGACTCAAAAACCGCAAGGTTCCCAGGCGCTGTGGCTACAAAACACACCAAAATCATTACCTCTTCGCCACCGTGGTTAACAGTTGTTATGAGGTGTACGTTCTAATATGCTGTGTTTAGTTTTTGCAAAACATGGTGGTTTCGATTATGACCAAACATCTCCACTTTGTCCTTGTCTCTCTACAGGACATTGTTCTGGAAGTCTTGTGGTTTGTTCAGATGCAACTTTGCAAACTTAAGCTGTGCTGCCAGTCTTTTTCTAATCATACTGTCTTTAAACGTAACATTTAACATGGTAAGTGGAGCCTGTAGAGTCTGAGATGTTCACTCGTCATTCACTCCTCGAAGATCGTGGCATTGTGTTAACACACACCTGAAGGCTCCAGACCATCAAACTGCCAAAACATCTGCTTTCATAGAGGCAGCCACACTTGTTGATGATCAATTAATCAAATGCATTTGATTAACAGCACCTGGATCTACTCAGTACGACCTTAATGCTACTGGAAGCAGTGCAAGTGTACTTAGTTTTTCATGTGATTGCACAGAGTAGTCTTTCCTGCAGCGGGAAAACCTCTCCCAGTGAAAAATTAGTCTGATTGTATAGAACTATAGGAAAATGACCCTATTGCGTAATTCATCTTTGATGAACTTTTCTGATAGGTTTATATTCCCTTTGCTTGTTTCAAATATAATATAAAACTACATATTATTTTATAAAGCAGGGTCAGAGGGTAGGCAATGTAACAGACTATAATTTAGGGTGGGGCTTAGATTTGAAAAGTTACATAGCTTGACTTTGGTTCGTGTGATTAAAAACAAACAAAACCCAAGCATTATTAGGTTTACATCGAGATTGTAGTAGAAGAATTTGTACCAGCATTGCGGTGTCTGTGGCTGTGTGCCGTCCTGGCTCTGTGCTGGCTCAGGCTGTTGGATGTGACAGAGGATGGGCGGTTGTGGCTCAACGATGACGACCCACCGGCACCGCAGTCCACATCCTCCATATTCATGCCGCTGTTACAGCTGGTCAGGTTGTCCTTACGCACCCTGCAGAACACAAGCACACAGCTCTGATTTATTTATTCATGTCCACATCAGTGCAAGGGATGCACACAGGCAAGGGGACGTTCAAAAATTTACAGAGCCTTAACTATCAGCACTGCACACACACACACACACACACACACACACACACACACACACACACACACACACACACACACACACACACACAC
>NW_024582407.1:2344037-2425542 GCF_018398535.1 Haplochromis burtoni | reverse complement strand
CACACACACACACACACACACACACACACACACACACACACACACACACACTCAGAGATGTTACGTAACTGTGCTAACATATGTGGTGGTGGTGGTGTTCCTCTTAAATTAGTAAATGTGTTCTGGCTGGGGAGGCTTGATCCATCTCCTTATCTCCTTTTCTACTTAGTCGAATTAAGACAACACCTTTCAGTCAAGGCGGATGAAACAGGCTTAACAAACTAATCTAATCTGAAAGCAAAACTCTGCCCCAAGAAGCTTAAGGGCGAACTGCGCAGTTACAAAGACACACACCATTAGCTGACCTGCAGAGGTTAATGCAGCGCCTGTACGATAAGCTCTACCGAAGGTATTGTGTAAATGATGGAGAGAGAAACAAAAGGCAGGATGAAACTGGGGCTGAAGGAAGAGAGAGCCAAGAGAAGGAGGTTTCTGCATAGCAAAGCAGAGAGTTAAAGCTTTCAGCTTCCCTCTTACTCTGTAATCCAGCTGTCTATTTCTCTCAAACATGCACTCGCACTGTCCCTGTACATGTATTTAAAACTACATCAAGTTGGCAGAGAAGCCTCTTCGCAGCACTGACTACCTCCAAGTCAATATCTGTAAATCCACAGAGCAGGCAAGGCTCCCACTAAGCAGGCAGCCAGAGCATTACACTGCAGTTTGCATCTTATCCAGAGTGATTTATACGAAATGCAACCAGCTGAATAAGAGCATTAGGAAGCTGGCATAAACTGCTTTATCCCAACTTTTTCCTCTTTTGTCCCGGAGACATAAGGCCTTCTGTAACAGCTCAGAAATATATATCAGATTTCTGATATGTAATCTTTGTGACTTATAAAATGCTATTAAGTAGATGATGCATTTTAGAAATCGCCTGGAGAAAAACAGAGAATATATACTTATTAGGAGTAACCACAATACTTTTGTACTCATCTCTGTTCTTATTCACCTCTTTGAAATGAGCAGGCAGCTTCTGTGGCAAACTAAAGGGTTATCAAGGCAAATAAAAATACAATCTTTGAAAACACAGAATTAGGAGACAATTTCAAACAATGAGTAAGTAAACAGTGCCATCAAAACAATGGTCAAACTAAAGCAAAAGACAAAATGATGGTAAAAAGAGCTGCTGACACTTAGAGGCATTTGTCAGTGAATTTCAATGCATACTATATCAAGAGGAAAATCCATAACATCTGCAACTGATGCACATGAAGCAATTGCACCGTCACAAACTGCAACTGTCCACTGGGCATGTGATGGGCCACACTGACCATGCACCGTGTGCCGGAAAACTACTACAACTTACTTTCTGCGGTCTTTGCAGCAGATAATTAGCTAGTCCAGAGATTCAAATCTTCTCTCCTGAAATGATTTTGTCCCAGTTTCAGAGATGAAATCAACTAGATGATTAGAAGAAATATGAAAGTTTTTGTCCTCCAATTATTCCAAATAAAGAGTGTGTTATTCAAGACTCCTCAGAGGCTCATGTTCAACCAGACTGAACCCATGACCTTCAACTTACAGCATCATCTTCTTACCCATCAGAGAGAACTAAATAAAGTCTGTTTTCTGTTTATCTTTAGCATGTGAAAAAAAAACCTAATTTTGAAGCACAGTCACAGGAAGAGATTTGGAAAAGGCTGAGCCTGGAAGGCAAGGATGAAAAAAGAATAACAAACTGCACTTTCTACTTAAGTGGGACAAAATGTACTGACCGCAGCCATTTAGAGCAGAGCCAGGAACGAATGGCATCCAGGCTTAAAGCCCCTCCTCCAATGCCGCGTAGCGTACCGTGTGTTCCTGCGTATGAAGTTGTCAGAGGTGACACGTACCTAAAAAACACAAAAAGAAAGAAAAGGAAACAGAGAAAACGTCTATGTGAGTGGGCTAAATACTTCTATTGAAGCAAATTAAGATTTTTCTGTGTAATAATTTGGCACGCACATGGGGTAGCCGAGTGGCTGGTCACAAGAAGAGTTGACCATGTTCCTCAGTGCTTGCTTTGAGTTTTGGATGCTGCCTCGCTCCGGGTTTCGGTTCCTTAAAAATATCAACTCCTGCTGCTGTCCTGCCCAGAGGCCTCGCACACACTCCTTATTGATCTGAAGAGGTACGGAAAAAATAGAAACAATCATACAGGAGTACAAAGTCCAAACACGAGAGAAGATCCAGAGAACATCTTGTTTGTTTTATACAAAAAGCAATGTGTGAATACGACAATGCTGTGGCCTGATAATTAGCATGTTTTAAGGTGCTTGTGTGAGGATTTTGTAACATTTGGGCAGCCTTGGGCCTTAGGGTCATGGGAATGAGCTGTTCCTTTGTAATCATCATCTTATTTTAAGTGGTGTAAACTTTAAAATTGACCTATTATACTGATTTCTAACTCCATGTCAACCAGGTGCTTTTGGCAGACACCAATAAGCCTCTGGAATAATTCTGGATATGTGACCACTCTTCTTGGCAGAATTTGTAGACTTCATTTACATTGGTTAGTTTCTTGGCACAGGACCTTCTTTGAAGTGTAGTCCACAATTTTTAATACGGTTGAGGGCAGGGCTGTGGGAAGATTAATGTTAGCTTGTTTTATCAGTTCCAAAATGAGTTTTGATTTGCATTTGGGATATTTGTCCTGTTGGGACAACAAATTGTGTCCAAGTTTCAGTCATCCAGCTGTTGACATGAGATGATATAAAAATTGCAACAAAACAGCCCTAGACCGTGATGCTACCACCACCATGCTTGGCAGCAGGTACAGTGTTCTTGGGTTTGAAAGCTTCCCCTTTACTCCTCCAAACGTATCCCTTGTCGTTGTGGCCAAATAGCAGAATTTCTCTCTAACCATAAAACATTTTGTCAGAACATATTTGGCTTGTCCATGTGGACAGCTGTAAATTTCAGTTAATCATGAAGGTGCTGATTTTGGAGCAGGAGTTGGTCGGTGCCCTCAATTTACATGCAGTTTAGTGACAAGTTTGAGCCTCGGTGGTTCTTAGGATTTGCCTGAAATTCACGTTTTCTCTCATCTGAGGGTGACAGATTGGGTCTTCTTCAAGATCTTGGTAAAATAGTGATACCTGTACTTGTACAGTCTGGAGACCTTCCCAACTTGTGTAAATCTACAATTCTCCTTCTTCACTGAGTTCCTTGGACTTCCCATTTTTTCTGAGTATTGGTCAATCCAGTGAGTGTTGTTGAACAAATCCTTTTTATGCTGGCAAAGAGAAACTAAGATATGTAGTCAACCATCATCACCAACGTGAAGTTAATAAGCTTTGGCCTAGTCGAGTTAAACGACGCTGAAGAACTTTTAACGCCACTGATTAAAATATTTAACTGAGTGTTTGCATATATTTGAGCCTTTATATATACTTTTGACCCTGTGTGGATTAGAGAAAATCCAAAATAAATTCATACTTCCTAATCTTGTTTTTTTTTAAGTCATTAAAGAAGTATGCTGTGCAATCATTCCACCCTGGGAAAAAAAACAGCTCAAAGAAATCATTAAAAGCCCAGAAATACCATGAGATGATGAGTGTATGTTATCCAGATGTGCGCATTTTCAAAAGTCTGTTTGACATCCTGAAGGGAAAGCAGCAACTCCAGAATCAAAAGGAGTTTGAACAGAAGAAATTCAAATTTGCGTGATTTATTTACACTAAGATTAAAAAGCAAAAAAAGCCACGATTATGTTCTATCATACATTTGGAAAAGTGATAGTGTTGGTTTGTTTATTGTCAAACCTTTGAGACCAACCTTCTCCTCATAGATAGGCAGGATGCTGTCACACTGTGCACACAGCATTTAGCTGTTTAGTCATTCAGCCAGAAAATTAAACGTATTTTACCTTGATGACCTTGAAGCTGAGATGGCGTTTGTATAGCATGATGATCTTGTACTCGTCCGTGCCATCATCAATCATGTGTCTCAGAGTGAGCAGCGTGTCACGGCTTGACAGCACAGCCTTACGCCAAGCGGGATCGCTCTCGTGGCAGATTACGAGGTTGCTGCGGTAGTTTGTGATGGCTTCGTACAGGATAGACGCCTCCTCGGTCTCTTCCAGACAGGTAAAGTGATCCTGCAAAAGCAGGAAGGTCATCATGAAGTGTTGAAGGAAATGTTTTCTCTATAATGTGTATTTCCAGTACAGTTTGAGACTAAAGGTTGAAAAGCTACATGCTCTCGCTTTACCTGATGCAATTTGAGGCTCATTCTGACTGCAGGAGCCACCACCTTCTGGAGGAGGTCGAGATCAGTGAAAACCCACTCATCCTTAGTGGCGATGCGGAAGTCGCCTTTAAACAGGGTGTTGAAACCGTACAGAAATGATTCAAGACTTTAAAGAGGAAGGGAGGGATTTGAGGGGGGGGATAAAGGAAACACAAAGATAGAGAAATAAAGGATGGATTATAATAACATATTTTAGATTAGATTACAAGACATAATAACACTGCAGAGTCAGAGGTATGTTTGAATGACGGGGATGTTTAAAGATTTATCCACTGGCTCCCCCTTGTGGCGTTTCTGTTTAGCACCAGGTAATATGTACAACATGAGACAGACGTTCCAATAATTTGTGCATGTAATCTCAAATGCAACAGAAACATTTTTACTGTGTTTTAAGATCAATTTACCGTAAGCATTTAATTTCATTGGTTTCCATTCATTTTATTTTAATGGAATAAGTTTATCTACTGCCAAAGTGCACAAAGGAGAGGAAGCAGACTGAAGAGGTCGACACTCTAACAACACACAGGGTTTTAAATTTAGATTCAGATTCAGATAACTTTATCAGTCCCGAAAGGGCAACTTGTTTGCAACTTACCCACAAAACCTACATATATGGTCAAACACACAATCTATAGTATATACACATTGTCAAGGTAGAGATCAGCAAAAATGAGGTCAAAGAAAAGCAGATTCTTAAAGAATAAATAAATGTATTAAAAATAAATAAATAGACAAAGAAGAACAAATGCCTAAAAATGAACAGTCACGGAAAAAACTCATCTAAATGATCCCTGTAAGTAATCTAATAGCTGAGGGAATGAATGATTTCACCTCCTAAGACCCGAACTCTTTCATGGCATGCATTTTATATTTTTCTTTGCTATTTGGGTTGATTAGGACCTGATGAATGTGAAAGCAAAGAATTACCAGATTGTTTTTTTACCTAATTTTTGTTTTTGAGAAAAATGAGATCCACATATGAGGACATTTGTTTCAAATTTTGATAGAACAGTGGCAGTATAATGTCCTCGTAAGTGGATACCAGGCCCTTGTAGAAAAAAATTAAGTATTGTGGTCTAGACATCCCAAAATGTGATGTCCACATATGTGGACACCAGGTCCTAGGAGGTTAAAGTATTTGTTAACAATTACCACAACGTCACTGTTGACGGTGCTTTTCCAGTGTCCTAAAACACCCTTCAGCTAAAGAAATGACACATAGTAGCAAATAAACCAACTAAAAATTCATAATATTCCCATAGAAAAGTCACACCTGAATAGATTTTAAACACAGTCAAACATTTCTACATGTTTACAACTGAAGCACATTAAGCAGTCTGCCTTTCTTGTGTAACTTCAGCTAATGGAGGCACAAATAAACACTTTGCTCACACCGAGTTCTATGAAAGACTAATGGGCTACCAAATATTTGCTCAAAGTGATGAGCATAAGCCTATGCTGTATAAAGACCTTAATAATATTCCCACACAGCTCACTTCACAGAGGGATTTGCAGGCCAGCCAAACCAGTCACGCACTCTAATATTTCACTGGACTGCCTTCAGCTTTGATAGCCTATAACTGTCACAGCATTTATTTCTGACCACAGTTGGATTTATTTATTTATTTAGTCAAATTCTTTCATTGATGATGGGAGAGTCAGACTGCTGCATGAAGTCTTCTCTTCCAGCTGAAACATATTGATTAATGCAGTAATTATGCAACAGAGGGCTTTTATGTGTTCGCTTTGTTAAATCCAGGTGGTGACCATTTTTGTGGCCAGGCAGTGTATGTGTGCTGTTTTTGAGTCAGACAGGCTTACCTGTTGGACATGTTGTGTGACGCAGTGCCAAGGGATCTCCTCCCCAGGACGGAGAGAGCATAAGACAGAGTGACCAGAGGAGAGTCTTCATCGCTGTCCACAGGCTGGATATAAGCACAAACACACGGATGAAGGCAATGGCATATGGGCCAGAGATAAAAGTAAGTACAGATTCAAGCATTATGAGTGCTATATGGCAATTTGCGGCAGTTTATTTTCACTGTGCAACTCTTGCTTTCTTTCTTACTCATGTCAGATTTCTAAACAAGTAAAAGCAGAATGACAATAAACAAAATTCCTTAAAGGAGACGTAAAACATTACTGTTTCCAGCTTCTCAAATCTGAAATATATTCTAGTTTTTCTTCTTCTTTCAGCATTTTAAGCATTTGGGCTCATGACTATAACCACATTAAGTTGCAGCAGAGTGTAAACTGAAACTCGCAAGACGATGTTTAATAGAACAGTGTTAAAGGGACGTACCGTCTCCATTTTCCCAGCACAGTGCTGGATCCACTCCAGGTAAACGTTGCAGAAGCTGGCGCGCGTCACCCCCTGCAGGCAATGCACATAGTCCTCATCGATCTTCACGCTAAAGACCTGAGGGTCGCGCTCAATGTGGTGCCACTTGGTGTAGGACTGCAGCGCCTCCTGAATGGTGGCATCCTTGAGCCATGTAGACAGTTTGGGAGAGTGGACCAAGTAGTAGATGATACTCTGAAAAGGGGATTGAGAAAGAATGGGTCAGTAAGTAAAAACATAATACTCACTCAAAAGGAAGACGTGCTCTTGCACGTACTGCATTGCTTACGATGTCTAGAGTCCCTTATTGCCATGCTGCTATTTGTAATGGTGATTAATGCATAAGATGCTAATTAATTTGTCATTTAAACTGCTTAACCTTTGTGCAGGCAACTCTTTAAGAGCCTTTTGAGACGAGCTGAATGTTCAATTTTCAGCCTGCCTCTGAAGTGAGGCTGACTGAATGCATCAGGGGTGAATGCATTATTAAACCGTGCAGGGTTCCCTTTAATAGCAGAGATTCATTTGAATTTATTTGACATGACAAAATCTGATCTTAAGTGGAAAGCAAATTCCCATGTAAGAACAGTGACTGCAGGTTTCTCTGGAGTCAGTCACATGTTGCTGTCAGCGAGCAGAGCCTTTTTGTCCATCATCAGTGTCTAACCTCACAAATATGCTTCTGGAAGAATGTTCAAAAATTCCCATAAACACACTCCGAAATCTTGTGGAAAGCTTTCTCAGAAGAGTTGAAGCTGTTTCAGCTGCAAAGAGCGGGCCAACACCATATTAAACCCTTTGGATTGAGAACAGGATGTCATTCAAGTTCGTGTGCGTGTGAATGCAAGCGAGCAAACACTTTTTTAGCAATATAGTTTGAAATGTTTTGATGCCCTGTAAACGCACATACTCTGTGAATCTGGAAGCTTCAGGTTGGAGTGTAAATGTACCTTCAGGTAGTAGGTGATGAGCAGCTTTCGAAGATCGTACACTTGCAGCATGGTGGCAGCATTGTTCTCACTGATGCTGTAACCCTCCAGCAGGTACTTGGTGGCCATCACTTCCCAAGCCAGCCAGCGCAGGTTGAAAGCAGCGTTGCATGACAGCATGTGAGGCAAGTGGCCCGGCTCACAGCAGCAGCATGCGTCATCTTCCTCCACGCCCTCTGTGATGGCCTCCACCTCGCGCTGCTGACAGTACGTCCCTGGGATAGAGACATGGAGTCATAAGTAAAGCAATAAGATACCTTTGCCATGGACGCGATGGGATGGCTGTACTTTACCTCTGAACTCTAAACCCCTCAGTTGGAAGGTGACCAAACCATTGCCAATCTCTATGAGGTGGACCAGGGCGTTGAGGTAGTCAGAAGCCAGGATGAAACAGTCCCCAGCGCTATAGTTTCCCCATCGGCCCAGCATGAGGTCACCACAAAGCGAATGCTGCAGCGATCGAGTCAGGTACTCATAAAAGATGGAGTTTAGGTTGTTATCGTCGCAACCTGCAAAAGAAGAGCCAGAAAAACAGATCAAATGTGCTTGCTGCCTTATCTGATACTAAAATACAAGATGCTCTTTGTGTTGGGGGAATGAAATAAATTAAACTGATTTGATAGTCCAGTTAAAGCTCACCTGTCTCCTTGTCCACCTGGGACACCAGCCTGCTGTTGGAGTTATCAATCCGTTTTGTGCTGCAAGGAACACACAAAGAAGCATATCTGTGCAACACTGACCAAATGTTTTTCCTGTATGTGCTTATACATCAGGTTAAAAGCTGATAAAATATATCATGCAATCCCGTATGTGTCTCACTATAAAACTACTGTATGCTTTTATTTCACTTTATTCCTGCTCTGCTGTGACTGTTCTGCTATACTTTCTGTGTCATGTTGCATTGCTGCTCATCTGAGCTTCACAGTGACAACTTGAGCAAACACTTCCTATTTCAACTGACTCCAGCTGAGGTGATGCTGTCAGTGATTTCAAGGTTTCAGGTCTAACACTGACAGTGTCACCTAAATATAGTCGTGGGGTAAGCTTGCACATGAAAGCTGTGGGAGTATTTCTGGCGTGCTCTCAGGGTGCTGAATGCGTGCAGTCTCTCACATCAATAAGTAAGAGGGAACAAAGACACTTTATTGTGTAAGCAGCTAAGTGTGAGACAGAAGGGGAGCTCAGTTCAAAAGACAAAGATTGATTGCTTCTTCAGTAAATAAAAAAAACAGATGTGCAAATTACAAACTGGAGAAGGAAGTCACGACTCAGTATTTATCCTACCACGTAAGCCCATTTAACCATGTGAAAGCCTAATCAAAGACAACTTCTAAATGAGCTATAGGGCCTGGACACCTTGTAGTCACTGAGTTGATCATGTGCTCCTCTATATATCAAAGTATTGTGGAGTCAAATGTGAGGCCATGTGCTGTAGCGTCCCAAAGTGAAATGCTGTGGGGGCACTTTAACAGAGTGGGCCAAAATTCCTCCACAGCAACGTGAAAGACTGACAAAGTCATACAGAAAATACCTCAAGTTATTGCTGCTAAAGGTGGTACTATAAGCTATTGAACCCTGAGGTACAATAAGCATTTCAAAAAAATTGCATAGACATGTGAAAAATTGTTTTTTCACAACTGCAAATCATTTTTTTAACACAGCTGGGTATTGTAGTTTTTAATTAAAATTACTCTAACTGATGAGGACTATTTTTAGCCACATTTGCAGCTGGACTGTGCAATTCAAACTTGTAAAAAAAGGACCATGCAACAGAATACAAGTCTACCTCATTAGTTTGTTTTAATTAGAAACGACAGCTCTGCAGCACAGAGGAAAAAAAGGCTATTTTAGTAAAAGCTAAACATATTATTTATTTTCATGAGCTACACTGATAATGACCTGTTCTTTAATTTTCAAGAATTCCTTAATCTGGACCATTTGAGAGACTGACGGCACATTCACTTAATTTCCTCATCAGGCCCTTACTTGTAGTTTCTCTCCCAGAACTTAATGGGCCTCGGATAAGAGGAAATGAAGATGGCACTGCCCAGGAAGGGGGCGAGTGGAGTGTAGAAAACTGTGGTGAGCAGAGTCTGGAGCAGCAGCATGGCTGAGTCTAGACGCACACACACGCCAGTCAAGGAAAGAAAAAACAGGCACTGATACACTTTCACACACTTGCAGGTCTTAGAGAAAGGATACGAGGCACAGCAAACGGCTGAGCAAAGGCATGAAAAGCGCTGCCCCAGGCGATCTGCCAGGGAGCGATGTAAACCAGGATGAAATGGAGTTTCAGCAGCAGCTCGCGCATCTGGACAGAAAGGGAAGCACACAGTCAATCCTCTGAGAGCCGCACAGTAGCGACAGCCTTATTTAACTGCCTAGCTTCATATACGCTCTAATTATTCTGCAAGGTTCACGACAGGCACATATTAACAGAACACAAAAGGGAAGTCTGTTGAAGGTTTCATATTTCAGTCACACTTTCTTTGGTTTCTGTCAATGGCTGCACATAAAACACACAAAAACACACCTTTCAATCGCAAATAAAAACATGTTTTTGTTGCTCTCAATCAGCTTGAAGTTACTATTTTTACTATATTTTTAAGAATCACTTTCAAAAGGTTTGTCAGCAGATTTAATTTTGATTATTGTATTTTCTCAGACTTTACCAGAGCATGACTAGCACTCTCTGTTATGAGTAACTACCCTTTGCAAACTTGATGAGTAAATTAGCAGTTAGCATTCAAGTCTCAGCTGTTGTGTATAACAGTTTCTTTGTGACCTTGTTTCTGCTTATCACAAATATCTGCTTATTTCTATACCCACTAAGTATTGTATACGTGTAAGATAACCTCCTGCATTCTCTCATGTGGTCCTCCAGAAAGCATCAGTGGCTCTTTTACCTTGTGGAACACAATGGACATGATGAAGAAGTCCAGCAGGAAGCTCTCAGAGGCACGTGGACAGTCGAAGTGAAAGAAAATGAGTGTAAAGAGCAGAGTGAGGAACTGGAAGCTGGGGTTGCAGAAGGATGAGCGCAGGAGTTTCAGTCCAGCGACTGTCGTCAGGAGAACATCACAGCTGAAGAAAGCACAAACAAGGGCACAAAAAAACGATCAAATCCCCCTCCTTAATGGGCTCTGTACTATCTTTTCATTATCTAAGTGGATAAGCAGTCGCACCAAGCTGACTGTAAATTTTACCAGTTAACCCAGGACGTCACATAAAAGGATTGATGTTGGCAGAATCTGATCAATCAAAGATCTACCGTATAAATAAAGTGAATGCTGAACCTTGGCCATCTTTGCTCCAAGGATAGGGTTAACCCTTTGTATACTCCTTCGTCAAGTGTCAAGATGCAAGTGCATCTTCTTAAAAATGTTTGCTTTTACCTTCAGTGAGATATTGTGTGGCGATGGCTGTCGTTTACGAACACTATTTAAGGCTGTGATGAATTGTGAAGATAAATAACTTCTGTAGGTCTCATAGTGGACATCATGTTCAAAGAGTGCCGTGGTCCTTAGTAACTCTTAAAACCACAGAAAGCAGAAGCTCCATCATCAGTGCTTGTAGTCAGGGACTGGGTGGTGTTGGTGTGATGCTGTTGTTCCATGATGAGTGTGTCTCAGAAAAATGTGATGCTTGAAAACAGAATGGAGGAAACCTGATCAATGCATTTCAGCCTGTTGACCCGGATGAAGGGCACAGGCCAAAATGCTGTTCTTTATACAAGTGACGCTGGAGACGTGACTTCTTTAGGCATTTGTTTTTCTCTATGCACCTTGGAATTAGGTGAAGTTAAACTAGAAGCCTCCATTCTGTTCACAAGCCAAAATGGTGAATGTGTAAGTTAACAGAGTTTTCACTGTTACAGCTATATCGTTAAGATGTTGTTTTGACCTTGTAAATTAATTCTCATACAGCAATAAAATTCCTATAAAACTGTTTGCAGCCAACAGGGGAAAAAAATCAAGTTCCATCTAAGAATCTAGATTTATAATTGCAGCTCATCACAGAAACATAAAGGCATCAGACACTAAAACTTTAGACCCGCCTACTCTCCCGAGGGGTCTCCCACGAAAGTTGATGTGATTTTTCAGAGAATTAATTGGTCAGTAGGTGGTGATTTCATACCTGTAGATCTCTCATCGTGAAATTAACCTTCTCCGGAACAGGTTAGGTTCGGAGCATAAGTTACCATGGCAATATACCATGGTCAGTAAGAAGTGAACCACCACCTTTTTAGTTCAGCAAACCCAGGGTTAACCCTGAAGTTACCTGGTTAAGATGAAATCTTAACCTTCCCAGTGCATACTTCTGGATCCGGTCTATAATTGTAATAAAAACACATTTGGCACATCCACTGAATAAACCAACTACTACTACTGCGAGTATCATCACATTTTGTAGAGTCACAATTGAGAATTATTAGATTAGCTTCAATAACATCAGTGTCAGTCATTCATTGTTTTATAGCTGCTACTTGGTCTCCTATCTGCAATTTTAATTAGGTGGAATTGTCAAACAAATATTATTTGTTGCCATTTTTCAAATTCCACTGGACTTTTAATAAGCAAAAGGCAAATTATTATTATATTATATTATTATATTATTATTATATTTGAAAAATCTGCAGCCGACTGTCTGCCTGTTCTGCAAAGCCATGTTTTGAACCGGTCACAATAATACACATGTATTCAGTGACTCCTAAAAGCTGTGCTCTTTTCTAAACAGCAACTTGGTGAATGCCTGCGTGTGACCTCTGTAAACTGTAGCTACAAAAACATAGGTTACACTAGAAAATAATGATAATTAAAATCCAGAATGTGGAATCTTAAATGTGATGCTGTATGTTTTCTGTGGTCCACTTACTGGATTCCCAGCTTCTTGCGGTGACTGAGAGCAAAGCCATCATTAGTGAGCGCGCTCAGCACAATGGCGGGGTACACCACGTATTTCTCAAAGCACAGCAGTCCCACGTACAGGCGCTCAAACCACATAAGCACCGCGTCCTCTGCAACACATGACAAAATTGAAAAACCCATGAACGGAGCAGAAATCACAAGATTCCAGAGCACAGTTAGCGGGACACATTTTAAGTTTAGAGTCTGACCCGCTGGTGGCGCTACAGCAAAATCCATCCACCCCGACTCATTTCACAAAAACATAACGGCAAAGCAATACAGCAGTTATGTAGATGTTTCAGTGTGGGCTAACCAACAGACACAGCCATACTTTAGGTTTCACCACCATCGTGAAAAATCAGCGTGACTGTGTATAAGCAGGCAGGGTGTAGCAGTGCAGACCATTTCATTTATTCCCTCCATAAATTCAATTCAATTAATTCATATAGTGCCAAATCATAACAACAGTTGCCTCAAGGAGTCATCATTTAAAACCCATGTATAGCAAACGATATGACATAGTACTGGATCTGTTATTTCTCTTGTAAACACAAACTGCTGACTGAAAATAAAGAATAAAAAACACGAAACAATACCAAAAAGCTACCTTTGTCTGCTTTCTTATTCAGCAGAGGTCATCACAGCGAGTAGCTCCATGTTTGATGTGGCAGTTTTTTTACATCCGTCTCAAAAATATTCTAAAAAGTGTCATCTGCTTTTGATTTTTAAACAAAGTTTCCTTTTTTCCCTTTCCTTTTGGCCTGCTCAAGCCATGCCTGGACTTGCACCACCTTACTTATCTGAGCTAATTGTGTATAGACCAGCAGGCCCTCTTCACTCTCCCAATGCTGATATACTTCCCTAAAGTGCTCTTATCTCCACAGTGGCTTCCCATTACATGATTCTTTTTGAAGAGACTGAAAACCTGCCTTTATTTAATTCATTACAAGCCTTTACTCTTGGGCCCATCAGATTTCCACTTAGCTGATGTTTTTTAATGTGGTTGTGATATTATTTTAGTGGTATATTTATCCCATGTACTTGCATTAATTATGTAGTGGGACCATGCTGCACACAGTGATTGTGCACTTTTATAACCGAGTGACTGATTGCTGTTACGCTAACTGTATGGTTTTGCTGTTTGCACGCACATACTTCATTATTAACTACATGCAGTAGGGATACTGACCTCTGGGTTCAAACTGGTAGTACTCCTTGGTCTTGAGGACTGGGTGGGAGATCCACAACCAAGGGTGATGCTTCCTAAGCTGGGGGATCAGGTAGTGGGTTACAAACCCCACAGTCCCCGCCAGAGCATACAGCACTATGGTCACAAAGGGCTGCACACATGGGTATATAATAAAAGAGACATAAGATGAAATTATTGTGCCAGAAGTAAAGATCAAATGTAGAAGGCAGTGTAAAAAGCAGAAAACAAGTTGAGCCACCTTGAGAGACAGAAACACGGTACTCGCGGTGATGGCGAAGGTTAGGATGTAGGCAACGGAGCACACAATGATGTCCGACAGCAGAATTTCTTTCTGCAGAGCACAAAAGTGAGGGACAGCTGCAGTCATTCATAATCCACATGAAAACGCATATCCAGCTCATTTAGGTGTGCGATTATTCCTGACTATCTGCGCTGAGCCGCCAGTTTTTGGAGATCAAAGGCACAGGAGCGCGGGAAGAGTTAAGCTTTGGAATCTCCATTAATGCTGTAAAAGGCGACGGGAGGTTTGCGTTCTCTGATGCATAATTCCCTTTAATCACACATAGTGATTGCCAGCAAACACTGATTCATCATCTCACCTTTATGCAGTTTATGCCTGCTCACGCTGTATAAATTCAGAGATGCACAGAGATAATGAGGATTGATTTTCTGATAATTATTATCCCAGATTAACCTGAGCTAACAGGGACAGGCCTGTAATCCTGGGGCTGATAATAACCTGAACCTCACCATCTTCCACTAATATGAAGATAAATATTGTTACCATGGAATTCTGCAGTTTCTCAGGTAGAGGATCTTTGATGTTTGTATCATCCTCTTCCTCTTCGTCACTCTCCACAAGCGCAGGCATTATCTTTGACTTGATTAGAGATCTGAGAATAAGTATTTTACACGTTTAGATTAGTAATGACCGATGATAATAGGCAGCTAATAATAACAGAATTTATTTATGAAGCTTTTTAACAGCTTCAAATAAAACTTCTGAAGAATACAAATAAAGTGAGTCAGTGACAGTTTTTTAAATAGTATAAGTAGTATCAGCATGTTTCATCGGAGTTATCAACCATCTGCTTCCAGTTCCTTGTGTCAATGATTTCAGCTTTTTCAGCTTTTTTTAAATAAAGAACAAGAGGCTGCTCGCAAGCAAATACACACCCACACCCACACACACACACACACATCGCGTGATACTTACAGAAGTACAGAAGGGTCACTGCTTTGTCGGCTGAGGTGATAGGAAAGCACCACTAAAAGGCCACAAAAACCAGAGAACAGGGCTGGGGTGTGCTGCTCATCCCATGGTTCCTATAAACACCAACAAACACACACACACACAGCAATGTGAATTGTGAGTGTGTGTGACATGTGCTTGACTAACAACACCTGTGTGTCACAGTCTTGGGTCATGCAACCCAGTGTTTTGAGTTTCACTGTATTTTGTTATTCATTTATGTTCTAGCTTAGCTTATCCAGTTATTTCTATTTTGCCTAGATTGCTGTTATAGTTCATTGTTTTGTAGATTCCCCTTGTGTTTTCACTCTGTGTTTTGGTCTCACTTACCATTCATATTGTCATGTCTGTCTCATCATTTTTCCTGTTTTATTTTGAAAGAGTCTGGTGTTCTTTGTTCGTTGTATTTAGTTTCACCTCCCCTGTCCCGACATCAGGTTCATGTGTGTCAGCTGTGTCCTCATGTGTCTCCACTTCTCATGATCACCTCGTGTGTGTATTTAAGTCCTCGTTCATTGTCGCGTCGTCTGTGTATCTAGTCAGCGTCTAGTTTATTTTTGCGTCTGTGCTTTCTGCTTTGTTGGCCACCTTTAATCCAGCAAAAATAAAGGCTCGCTTTTCGTTTCAAGTTCAGTGCTGCCTCCTCCACTGTGTTTGCACCTGGGTCCTCACACTTCCACACACAGTCCGCCCTCCCTCGCAGACCGTGACACTTTGTTTAACTGAAGATTATTTTAAAAATTCCTGTACCTGTACTACATGCTTCCCTCTACTCCTTTAACCATTTAGGTGAACACAGCATTAGTTCAACAGGAAAGGAAAAAAGTACAAAAGAAGAAGATAAGTAATGTTACATCCTCTAAGTGCTCTTCCTCTGTTTCCTACCTTGAGAGCGCCGAAGCAGAAACCGTAAAGCAGAGACAGAGCAACCAGACTACGCAAGATGCTGTACACTGCAGAGATGAGACTGGTGGCAGCTGAGACACACAAGTTAGAAAGGTTAAAAATACATACAGTGGTTTAAAATGGCAACAAACTAACTCAGAAGATACTTTTTACTCGATGGCCCTGAAAATCTGTTTTGTCTTTGTATGTATGTTTATGAATAAACAACCAAAAGTTACAGTTTATATTGAAAATAGGAACTAGGATCTGAATTAGCTAACACGAGCAATGCTAAAATCAAGAGATTAGAAACCTGTTCCTCCAAAAAAGTGCATGTCAATCTGCTCCAGCAGGTAGATGGTAAAGGTGTTGATCTGAGGGAAAAGGCCCACCAGGAAGGTGATTGGGAAGCAGTAGGTAAAACCTGTTTAATGCATAAAACAAAAGACATTTTTATGTATTTATCAAAGGAAAGAAATACTGTTAGCATACTGCAAGCAACTGCATCTGCATGTTTTCTCCTGTTGCATTTATCCCTACCCACTAGGAGGTCTCGTAAGAAGCGCAGAACATCATAGCAGACGATGGTGACTCCATAAAGGCTGGAGACCGGCAGATCCTTCCTCCTCAGCAGCTGCTCCAGCACCCAGATCAGAGCACAGAAAATGCAGAAGTAGGCCGCTCGGCTGTAGGCCACCAGTTGGTTGTGACCCTGGAGACATAGAGGGATGCCACCTGTAGGGGTTTACCCTGATTTCCATCACAGTAAGATAACACCTACACCTAAACACCTTCCTGTGTTTTCACACTAATATGACACAACTACCATAGCGTCAAATAAGGCAGATCCTCTGTAGCAACTCTGCATGTTCACCAGTCAAAGCTCAGCAAAATTATTCACATGGAAAAAAGGAACTGTTTTGAAATTCATAACATCATATATCAAAAACTGCCACACTGAAGAGGAAGAGCAGTCACACGCACACACAACAAGGATGCACGTGTTTCCAAATTATTAGTGATTATTATACAATCTTTTCAGTATTTTTTTCAGTAACAAAGAAACAAACTTACATGGGTTGGTGAAGCTGCATCTGGTTGAACACTCTGCAAAACAAACCCATAAAAGCCAGTTTGAAAACAGCAGCAATAATACCAACTTTAGTCTGATAACATCCATCCACCAATCCTTTCATCTACCCATTCATCCATTTTCTGCTGCTTATCTGCGTCATTGGGTTATCTGAGTAAGTATCCACTGTAAAAGCTCCGATTTAGAACCTCGACTTCACTTCAGATCAATCCTTGACTGCTATTGAACTGGAGATGGCTGTTCATGTCTTCATCTCCTCCTACTTAAATTATTGTAATTCACTATTTTCTTATCTGTCTAAAGCATTTACCAATTTCCTTCAATCTTTCCAAAATGCGGCTGCAAAGCTTTTAACTCACACGCACAAATTTTGATCATATCAGCCCATTGTTAAAGCACCTGCAGTGGCTTCCAGTCAGGCTTAGGTTTCAGTTACAAACCTTGGTTCTTACTTGTATGGCCTTGGGTGAAGCCCCCAACTATATCATCAAATTACTCAACCCCCTATTCACAATGCTGGATCCTTAGGTCCTCGGATAGAGGTTTTCTTGTGATCCCACATACTAGTCTGAAAACTAAGGAGGATTATGCATTTCAAATCTTAGCACCAAAACTGTGGAATAGCTTAACACTCTCTCTTCATGTTAGGGTCATGTTTTTGTGTTCTCTGTTGTTTTATTTGGTTCATGTGTGCTCATTTTGACCTCACATTAGCTGTCTTTTTTACCGATAGTCTGAAAGGCACTTTATGACTGCTTTCTTGCCTCAATAAATACATTTTACTTTTACTTTACTTTTACCCCCAGATCTTCCTCTCACTAACCAACTCCTCTAGCTTTTCTGGGGGGACAGCAAGGAATTCCAAAGCCAGCTTGGAGATGTAATCTCTCCAGCGTGTCCTGTGTTTGCCCCGAAATCTCCTGCAGGGGGGGACATGCCTGGAACATCTCACTTAGACTGTATCCATGTCAGATGCCTGAGCCACCTCAACTGGCTCCTTTTGATGTGGAGAAGTAGTGGTTCTACTCCTAGCCCCTTCCAAATAACCAAACTCCTTACCCTGTCTCTAAGGCTGAGCCCAGCCACTCTTTGGTGGAAGCACATTAATTCAGTCACCAAGCAGCAGAACACCAAAGCCTCTGCTTTTGACTACCACCTGACCAACAGGAGGGCTGGACCATAGGCCAGAATGAGCCACCTGGGTAGGCCCTGGCCACCAGACACTCACTGATGAGCTCCTCCAGCAGACCTGGTTCCTAGTATCCCCAATCCAGGAAAGTTAACATAGCCCAGTGTTGTTTTTTTCTATAGAGATCCTATGAATCACAGTTAATCTGGCCATTCACTCAGGGCCTGTTTGCCTTTGGAGATCCTATATAGCACATAACTCCAGGGATCACCAGGACATACAAATCTCTCCACCATAATGAGAGGGCGATTCATGGATGAGAAAATATGCAGCATAACATAGTGGGAGTTTAGTGTCTGAGGTAGGTCATCATTTCCTTGTTTCTGTATATATCATATTTCATTATATTTGACTAAATATTCTCTCTGGAGGCTGGAGGGTCTATAAAGCAGTGACTGACTAAATTAGCGTGCAGGCTTTGCTGCATTTCAGCAGAGAGGAAGTGAGTGGGAGCAAACAGGAACTGGCAAGTCTGAGGTCAGTTTTACTTTTTGTCTATATTTAGTGCCCATGGCTAATATTTTGACCTCACACTTTATTCCTTAAACGCAGCACAAGCTGTACCTATTAATGTGGCAATTACATCATGTTGGATTTTGTCCTCAGTTTGATATACAGCATCTTTATCCTGGACTGAAGACTTTTTTTACCTTCAGTAATGAATAGTGGCAGCTGGCAATGACCAGACAGAACTGGAAGATCCAGAAGTCTTTGAAGCACCCATGGTTGAGAAGCACAAAACCCAGAAAGGAAACCAGGAAGGCCATGAAGACTGCAACTAGATTCTCCAGAACATCCTGGTTTCTATTATAAAAAAAAAGCAGCACATGCAAAAGGCAGAGACAGGTCACAGCAGAGCCTCTAATACCTTATTAGGAAGGAAGAGTGCAAAGAAAAGAAGTGACTCAAAGAGAGACCTGATGCTGAACAATGTTCTTCACCACACAGTGAAGGATACAGGAGATATAAATACTAACGTGACATACAAAAACTCATCTCTAAAATTTTGTATGTAAACTAGATTTTATTTTCAAAGTGTGAACAGCTGGAAGATCTTACAGCAGGTTTTGTGTGTTACCTGTCCAAAAGGGCGAGCAGTGTGAGTCGGTCATATAAAATGTTGATCCACTTCCCAGGAAACAGTTTGAGTTTGTAATAAATTTTCCTGGCCGGCTTCTCTTGAGTGGACGTCTCTGATGAGTCATCCAAAGAATCCTCTTCCTGACACATACACACACACACACACACATGCATGCACACAGACATAAGCAGCTTACACCGACTGGAATTTCAGTGCAATAATACAGAAAACAAAAACAGTCTGCTGTTTGAAACCTACATGATCCCGCATAATTCAAAATGCAGTCTTTTTATAACCAGATCTCTGAAAATGAGGTGCAGTACCGATTCATTCGCAAATCGTAATTTGATGTTTCAGCTTCAATAACTGATCCAGACAGCTTATGTCACTCTTGCTCGTCTGGGTCCAGATGCAATAAACACTGATTCAGGATTGACCTTCTTGCTACTACAACAGCCTGACAGAGACAAGACATTAATTGGATTTAGCTAAGTTAAGTGGGCCATTCTAATGTGCATATAGAATATATATATTTTAAAATATATGCTGTTTTATATGCGATCTTAGCCCTGTGACAGCCTAGCAACCTGTCCAGGGTGTAACCGCTGCTCACTCTATTAAGTTGAGCATGGCACGAGCAATCCTACCTGAATAAACAGTTAAGAAAATGGATGGATGAATTGCTATTACTAGTAACCACACTGAGAAAAGTGTAACAACAGTAGTGACAAATAGCATATAAATATGGGACTGTTTATGTTTATGTACAACAAACTTAATTTAGATGTATGTATGATTAAGGGATCACGTCAACCATCCATTTTCTAAAAATGAGTGTACGCATGAAGTGTAATGAAAAACTGGTGTGTTTGTTCAATTGTATATACACCCGTGGAGTAACAGGGGACTTCATAACTTTCATAATGGTTGCACATTTACATCTATTATGGGTTATCTATGCATGTAAATAACGTACGTGACAAGAAGGCATACAATTACATGCTGGAAAAAAGCTACTCATCCAACATTAAACTTTTGATGTAGTCCGTAAATACACGACACTTGACTTCATAAGTTAAAATGTCTAATGTGGTAATAAAAATCTGAATTTGGAGACATCAAAACTGGTTGCATATTCAATTCAATATCTGCTAAATTAGATGCTATTGTCATGTAATTACAATTATGCTTTTATATGTGCATAAATGTTACAAATGGGTCATTTTAGCCTGCTGGTAGGTGGTTGCTAAGCAACGTGATGACATCCCAATCGTTAACATAAATATGAAGGATTTAAGTTGTGACTGTGCGCTAACTGTGGCTGCTCGACTGCTATGGTATAGGAGGAGTTTATAGAGAAACAGGCAGACAGATATGGTGTGTTATATTAAGAGTTACTGTAAATTAAGTACTTGGATACAAAAAAACCTGATAAATTTATCAATGGATTCATTTCATCACCTGGTTAAAGTACCTCTGGAGTTTTTTTTAAAGAAGGAAGCAGATGTGTTGTCAATCTCACATCATTTGGGTTCCTTATAAAACATTTACAAACCCCTTTTGTAACCTTGTTTATTCTCAGGCCTCTTGTTGACTCTCTTTACAACATTTCTTGAGATTATTTTCATATCAGATTTATTATAAATTTGATGTTACTGGGTTGCAGAGCAAAAATATATATATGTATATACAAAAAGGAGACAGACACCTGGAAGATCTCGGGGTGCGTTCTTCGTGGCCGAAGCCTGTGTGCAGGGATGATGCGTCGCTGGAAAGGGCAGTCACTGTGACCGCCCGCAAGGCCGTCCTGACACTCTGAGTTGGAGGAAGTCGACAGCAGGTCACTGAAGACACACACAGTGGAAGTTGATGTGAGTATGTGGAATATACTTGATTATACAGGCAGAGATTACGGTTTAGCAGAGGATGGAAACAGGCACTGACATAAGATGATGTTTAGAAAAGCTCATGGGAGCAGTTACAGACAGCATGCAGGTAGAGAAAGAAGGGAAAAAACAACAGAAAAATAAAAACTATTTATAACAGACAACTTGTTGCAGACAGATGAAGAGGGGACGGGTGGAGGGTGGAATGAAGATATAACAACAGTACCACATGTTGCCAGTAATGAGCTCTGCTCCTAGCGGCAGATTGAGAGCTCTCTCTGCATACAGCTTACGAGGCCTGTCTCCTGGTGACACAAACAGACACATTGAACTAGTCAGACACGCTCTATTTTGATAATAATAGCTTGGATTTGTTTAGCATTGCAGCCATCTGAGACTGAAGGGCTGAAAATCTTGGAGCCATTCCAGGAAATTGTCATATAATCTACAAGCTGCTATCATTGTGTGTGTGGGAAGCTGCTGGCAATGCTTCCCACACACACAATGTATTTGCACAGAAGATCATAATATTATTAGACCCCCCCAGATACTGACTGAGGATATTAACAGCACATGGTTGTTGATTGTGACTACAGGCAATTCAATTGTCTCCTGCATGAAACACATGAAATTTCTAAGAAGTAACAAAAAGATAAGGCAGTCTAAACGCTGGACAAGACTAGCTACTTACGGTGTACAGTATGAAAGGTGTAGGCCTCTTCTTTGTTGGTAGCCTCTGGTCTGCAGATGACCTGCAGCATGGAGCTCTCAGATTGAGACGTTTGCGAAGGAAGGGAATCGTAATCCGGATCCTTTTCTCTGTCTGTCTGTGGACTGCAGACAAGAAACAGAATCAGCCAGAGATCCTGGATGCTAATAGATTATATAAGTGCTGTAAACATGTGCTTATATCTGTGTGTGTGAAATCAGCTGAAACATGTGAGAAGTTAATGGAACGCTTACCTGTCAGGAGAGACTATTGGGATCTGTGTAGGTGGTATAGCCTGTAGTGTGTTGGTAGGCAGACTGGTGGGTGGTTTGGGTCTCTCTGGTTTGTTGTCAGTGTTGCTATCAGTTACTGTTTCATCTTGTTTCGAAGTTGCACTTTGATTTTCTGTACATGGATTAAAGGAAATCATTTTAATCAAATGCACTTTTCCAACCTTTTTCTTCTATCTATCTATCTATCTATCTATCTATCTATCTATCTATCTATCTATCTATCTATCTATCTATCTATCTATCTATCTATCACACCACCATCTCTCACCTGGAAGTGCAGGGCCGTTACGCCAGGCTGCTCTTTGTTGACTTTAGCTCTGCTTTCAATACGATACTCCCGGACAGACTAATAGTTATACTGCTGGAAATTGGACTTCCTTCTACCACCTGCCGCTGGATCAGAGACTTCCTCTCAGACCGTGTACAGAGAGTTAGAGTGGGGCCTCATCTTTCCTCAGCCCTCAGCCTCAACACCGGCTCTCCACAAGGCTGTGTACTGAGTCCCCTACTGTACACTCTGTACACACATGACTGTGTTAGTTCCCACCCAGACAACACAGTCATCAAGTTTGCAGATGATACCACCGTGGTGGGGCTCATCTCAGGGGGAGATGAGACGGCGTACAGAGCTGAAGTTCAGAGGCTGTCAGATTGGTGTGCAGATAACAACCTGGACCTCAATACCACCAAGACAAAAGAACTGGTAGTTGACTTCAGAAGGAGGAAGTCCGAGCTGCAGCCTGTCAGCATCAACGGGGAGTGTGTGGAAAGGGTCTCCAGTTTCAAGTTTCTGGGTGTGCACATAGACACAGACCTCCAATGGAGCTTTAACACCTCTGCGGTCTTAAAGAAGGCCCAACAGCGTCTCCACTTTCTGAGAATCCTCAGAAAAATGGACCTGAAGAAGGAGCTGCTGACCGTCTTCTACCGCTGCTCCATTGAAAGTGTGCTGACATATTGCATCGGTGTGTGGTTCTCCAGCTGCACCACAGCACAGAGAAAGACACTCCAGAGGGTCATCAATATGGCCCAAAAAATCATTGGACATCCTCTTCCCTCCCTGAAGGACCTGTACAGCACTCGCTGTCTCAAGAGGGCACGCAGCATCCTACGGGCTGCACACACCCAGGACACCGGGTGTTTAAGCTGCTGCCGTCTGGCAGGAGGTTCAGGCTGCTGAGGTCCCGAACAAATAGACTCAAGGACAGCTTTTACAACAGGGCAATAGCCCTAATCAATGTAAATAGCTGACCTGACTGCCTACCTCCCTGGACGTTTTTAGGGGGGAGGTAACAATGTTTAAAATAATAACAATAATAATATTTATATTTATAACAAGGTGCAATAATAATTAATGTGCAGTAATAACAGTGTGCAATACACATACACTTATTCTTCTTTTTTATACTAAGTTAATATACTGTGTTGTGTTGTTTGTTGCGTTGTGATGTGTCATTTCGTGTCGTGTTGTGTTATATGCAGTGCCGACGTAGGACAGTTTTCCAATTTCATTGTACTACTGTACTATGTATGACTGTGCAATGACAATAAAGAGTTATCTTATCTTATCTTATCTTTCTTTACCTTCGTCTGTAGCTTCAACTTCCTCTTTGTGCTCTGGCTTCTCCTCTTCTTGTGTACTGCCACCTCCCCCTCTGGTACTCAGGGATCCCAACAAGGAAACAAACTCCAAGAAGTTTGATTCATTGGGAATCTGGCCCTCCTTTGCCTCCAGGTCTGATTTGGAACTGGTCATGGTAGCCTGACAGACAATGAGAAATATTTGTGAGTTTTTTGGGCGGTCATTTCCCAAATGGACACAGAAATACAAAGGGGCAAATCTATCAACATACCGTGTTGTGTGAGCGGCCTGAAAGCAGAACTGCATCTTTCCCGCTGTCCATGCTCAGCCCTCGGATGTGAGTCCTCCCACCAGGTCCGTAGCGACCCAGAGTTTGGGGCAGGCGCAGGAACCCTTGTGAGTCCACGTTTGCTTCCAGAGGGTCTGTGTCATCTGGGTGGGAGTGGACGTCGATACCCGACGAGCTGTTATCATTTGTCAGCTGTGGACTAGGTGTGCTGTCAGCGGTGATTTGCAGACTAAGACGTTTCTGCTCTGGATCTGCGCACTCGAGCATGGTGGACTCAGAGCTGGTGGTTTCTCTGCATAAGTGGAACTCTTCACTTTGGCTTGTAGTCATGTGCTGTTTCGGGGTGAGGTCGTCCTCTGAGCAGATCACTTCCTCTCCCTCTTCCGAGTCCTGCTTCTCCTCCTCGGGGGAGTCGAAGGTGATGACGGGGATTTTGATGTGACTTTCTCCTGCATCCTTCTGAGCCTTGCGGGGTACACAGAGACATGTCACTTGTACTTTCCCTCGAACATAACAACACCTCTGACATAAATCAACCGGCATTAAACAGCCGACAAACTGAACACTATAACACACACAGAATACAAAATCTGATCTTCTGCATATATTTGGAGACTTAGAAATATGTCTACCTAACAAACACTGTCAAATTCTTTTGCACTTTGAGTTTCATACACCAGCTAAGAACCAAACAAATGTATGAGAAAATAGTAAAGGTACACAATTTCAAAGTAGATAAAATAATAAATAAATACAATGAAAACACAAAAAGACATTTAGATGCTGAATCAAATTTGAATAAAGGTCTGATTTCGCTGGGAAAAAATTTGCTTTTATACTGTTTACTGCTATCTTTGGTCATCTACAGCATGAACCTGAGAGCACTGAAGGAGATTGGTTTAAAACAAACCACTAAGGAAATTACTTAGACTACTAAAACTGGGTTAAGAACTGTCCAACACATTATTAAAACCTGGGAGCAAAGCAGTGAGCCACGATCTTCTGGAAAGAAATATGTTGGAAAAACATCTTAAATGATGAACAGAGATCACTTCAAAGTTTAGTGAAATCACATTGTGAAAAAAATCAACAGCAGCACTCAGGGTTAGTTTAATCGTGAAAGTAAGAGCATTTCCACACAAAGATAACTCTTTGTGGAGCATTAAAGAAACCACTTATCAGAGAGGCTAGTCAGAAAGAAAGGTTTCAGTTTGCTAGGGAGCATAGAAATGTGACCCTGACTGGGTGCATCAGGGTAAGAAGAGGTGGATGAAGTGATGATGGGGGCTGTGTTATGATCTAGGGTTGGTCAAATCCAGGTTCAGCAATGATATTTCCCCTAAAAATGTTGTCAACTGACTACCTGAAAGACCAGGATTTTCCATTAATGGATTTTTTTTTCTTCTTTAAAGGCAAGCTACATTGTAGCCACAGCCACCCTGGGGTGCACTGACAGAGGCGAGGCTGCCGGACACAGGCGCCACCAGGCCCTCTGACCACCACCACCAGTAGGCAAACATGGGGTTAGTATCTTGCCCATGCAGCCAGGAGGCAGCCTGGGATCGAACCACCGACCTTCTGCTCTGCCACCTGAGCTACAGCCAATTGTGAAGGAGTGGTTCAAGGCGCATGAGACATCATTTTCACGTATATCTGAAAATCTTTTTCAGAGGCGAACACTTAATCTCTACATCTGACCTCAGTTCAGCTCTAGTGACATCTGTTATTACAGTTCTCTTCAGCTGACCAAAAGTGTATTTTAACACTTGCCAAGAGATGCCAAGGTTTCTACAGGTTAAAAATATTGCTGATGTTCAATGACCTGTGTGCCTGTGACATTTAAAATGATGAAGTCACCGTGATGCAACTACAGTTGGGTAGTGGAATGAGATCATTTTAACATTTTAAAAGCTATGTAAATAGGGACAACTCCAAGACACAAACATTATGTGTTTAAAAGTAACTGAGTAATTGATTCTGACCTGTGCATTCTCCAAAAGGCTCTGCTTGACGCTCTCTTCCAACTGAGCAGCAGTCTGAGGATCACAGCTCATAGTGATGATGATCTTGACAGTGTCGCTGTCGTCCAAGTGAGCTGGCACAGGTCCGGGGCCAGAGTTGTCTACCAGAACCACTTCAATCTCATCAGAACAGTATGTCTCCTCCATAGCCTACTCATAAAGAAAAATACTCGTAATAAACCCGGCCCTTCAAATTCAAATTGATCAAACATGTCTTCCTACTCTTTTATGAGGTCTACCTGTGTAGGAGGTTCTGGGATTTCAATGACATGCTCCTGGTCCTCATGGGGAGTCTCCAGTGAGTTGTTGTTGGCATCTGAGGCCTGTTTATGCCCCTCACTGTCCTCCTCACTCTCCTCCTCACTCTCATCTTCACTTCCCTTGGAAGAAGGGAAACCTTCATCGGCTATTTCTCTGTCTGCAGTCTCTTTATCCTCAGAGTCTTTTTCCTCTATTCTGTCTTGCTCTGACTCTTTCTCTGCTGTCCTTTCCTGCTCCGACTGCTCTTTGTTAATCCCTGTCAAAGATCCCTTAATGTCTATCCCTTCTTTCACAGGTTCAGTTTCAATTGTTTCTGTATCAGTTTTCTCTATCCCACCCGCAGATTCAGACTGGAGCTCCTCTTTTTCAGCTTGGGATGGGGGCCTCTGCTGGGCCTGCAGCAGGGGGGCAGCCTGATCGGGATTGGGGCTAGAGAGATCATCAGGAGATGGCTCTGGGCTTGGCTGCAAGCCTCCCTCCACAGGCCTCTCCTCTGCAGCAGTTCTGTCTTTCTCTGGAATGAAATGCAAATTCAATTTGTTGATTTTAAAGCGTAATATTAATAAAAGCCACAATAAAGCTTTAAATCCTACAGTGGAAATAGTATAATACCCATATTAGTTGGCTGCAGCAATAACACACACAATTCAAACTATTACAGTAGATATCTTCCCATTGGGGAGGAAGCTATAGATTCATCCTTCTACTATTAAAAACAAATGGCACCATTTTTGCACAATAATCTGGTGCATTGCACCCGAGGATTTGGATTTCTTTTTTTTTCTTCCTTTTTCAATCAGCTGACTGGGCTCTTACTAATCACCAGTCCATTAGGTCATAACTTTACTGAAAGCAGTCAGCTGCTCTTGTTGCCCGGCTGCTAACTCTGTGATGTTTCCTTGGGAGGAAGTTGTCGGCCTGGATCGTGTAAGAAGCCATCCAATACAGTAGGGAAGAGGAACAGCTTTCTATCAGCACAGACTGATTTTGACAACACGCTAAACAGGAAACGGGTCTGTTAAAATGAACCTTTCATGAGGGTTAAATGTGGAACTGCAGTTTTAAACTGCTGCATCCTGTCTTCACAGTTTTTGCATGCTTATCTCTTAGTCATATTGTTTGTGCCATTTTTAACATCCCAAATAACCACAAGGTAGTCTATTGGCATTGCTTCACACTTCATACTTAGTGTCAGTCTGACTAAAGTTTCACTAGGTTAAAAAAAATGAAACACTACAATTTGAGATGACTCGATCATTCCAAAACACAAAATCAATCTGCAGTTTACAAATAGTCACCATGGGGATGAATACAGTGCTATAGAAGAACCAGTCCATTTGTCATGTTTTTTTCCTTTATTAGTTAACTATCTGTATCTTAGATTAGCATTACCTTCCACGGTCTTCACCTCATCTGACTTTGAGCAGTCCTGTATGGAGGACAATTCAAAAGGTTGGGATTACAATTTAGACATAACACAGTATCCTCACACTGCCAGGTGTTAATATTTAAACCTTCTCTCACCACCCCAATCAGTCCCGGGTCAGTTTCAGTCTGTTTCACCGTCACCTGGATCACTGAACTGGGACGCTTCCGAGCCAACGTAGTCATGGCAACACTGTCAGGGACTGTGCTGCTCTTCCTAACGGCCAAAGACATGAGATGAAAACAGACACAGTTAAGTAAGAATGTGAATAATGTAGCACATTAAATACAGTGATGTACAGGTTAGAGATACAGATGAATAAAGAACACACAAATAAACTGCTTTATACATGTAAATGAATTAAAACTCAATTTTAGTCCCAATGCAGTTAAAGGAAAACTCTAAAAACTGATGTAAAGACATTTTTTTGTTTATTTTTTAAAGCTGTTTACAGACTAACCCTAATGGTAAACACATAATCACCTGCTGATTTACTACGATTGTATGAGCTGGGTCACCAAGAGGTGGAGCAGGATTCAAAAGTGCAGAGACATAAGAAACGGCAACACTTTGAAGTGCTATATTTGTGATAAGCAATACTTTAAAATTAGAGAAAAGGAACCTTTGAAGAGCGTCTCAGGATTTCCGCCACAGAGAGGCCTAAGAGGTCTAAATTAAGTTCTAATAGAAATATAGTACCCTCAAAAAGTCCCTTCTCAGCGGTCAGGGCTTTATGAAAGTTCAAAAACTTGAGCTTGTGGAGCTCAAAGTGCCAAACAGTTCTAAAGGTCATACGTACAATTGCTAGAAAAAATATGCTTGATTATTTTAGAGGAGGTGTTGCAAACATTTTGTGCCCAAAGTCTACCAAAGGGCAAATCAAAATTTCAGCATGCATCGTATCTGCCTTAAATAGTATGTCTATCATCTAAATTCTTCTGTCTCTTTTGGACTGTACTGTACGACTAAGGAAATCCTGGAAGCCCATTTGAAGCATCTAGACTTAGCATAAAACCCCTTTGCAAGAGTGTTGCCTTTAAGTTTCTTTTGCTTTGCAATAAGCTCGACAAGCGTATGTCTTTCACACAATCAAGTATCCTTTGCTGCCCCCAATTCAGGTCCAGAGTTGTTTTGATCTTTCTCTAAGAAGGGATGTTTTTCTGCCTCACAGCAGACTGTTTGGGAACTGCTTTAAAGTGTACTGCAGAAATGGCTGATTACATTTTTAAACACAACATCACACTTTGCCCTCTCATTCCCAGTTCAACAAACCAGACAGAGAGAGAGAGACGGAGAGGCTGGAGAGTGGTAGTCAAGTGAAATAAAAGGTGAATGAACAGAGGGAGCAGCATTAATGGAAAATCAGAAGTAAAGCAGAAGTAAAATATGGGTTTTTTTTATACTGGGTATGTTCTGAAATACAAATAAATATGCTCACACCTCCACTCAACCCTGCAGGAAGGTGCCAAATTGAGTGTGTGTGTGTGTGTGTGTGTGTGTGTGTGTGTGTGTATGCATGCATGCTGCTTGTCAATCAAACAGCCAAGATGTAACCTGGTCGCTACGATTTTATATAAAGTTTTACATGTAAAAGCCATAAAACAGCAATTGATACATCAGCGGACAGAGAAAAAATTAACAGTGTGAAGAAATCCTGCAAGTTCCTTGGGAGGGAAATTTTGAGGAACAAGTACCTACTAAAACATTGCAAGATGTCAACTGATTTGGAATCTATAGTTGACATAAGTTAGCAGAGACAGAGACAGTCTATGGAACTCATTACATCAGTGCACCATTTTTAAAGGTGTATTTTAAATTCTATTTTAAATTCTAAAACACACTGACTCTTACAGATGAAAAAGTAGAAAGAAATACTTTCGTTTGTATTTCCTTTTTCATCTCAACTCAATTAAATGTAACACATTCACACAGAGAACAAGATTTTTTTTGTCTCTGTGCAGATCAAGTGTCTCAGTGAAGGGGCTGACTGAAGATCACTGACCTCTCCTCATTAGCTCGCTCACTCACCGAAACTGTACTTTGAGTCTTTGAAATGAAGTAGAGAGAGTGCATCCCACTTTGAGACACTTGATCATGAAAGTAATCCCATCTCAGACAGAGGGAGAAAAGCACAGAGACACATAAAGAGAAAGAAAGGCGGGACTAAAATGGAGAGTGATGCTTGGCTATGTTTAGTATTGGTGGTATTATTTTAAAATTGGGTCTCAGGCCTAAATGTATAATTTCATGTTAATAATTAAGCTATGTCATTAGGGATTTATACCTCTGGCCTAGATCTTGTGTTGGTTATCCGAGTAGGGGAGCAGCTCAAGGCACAAGGAAAATTATTTCTTGGTAGTTATATATTTACAGCTATTTCATATTTATCCCACTCACTGCATTTTTGGTTTTTACCTGATGCTGGGGGGCAGGCAAGAATCTGAGGCATTACTTTTCTTCTCCTGAGCTTTGCTGAGGTCAGAAAGGCTGCTGCGGACCACTGCCTCGCCCTCGTCGAACATCAAGTGCAGCCGATAGTTGGCGAGCTTGATAAGGACGAAGAAAACAGTGATGGAGGAGCAGTAGATGCTCAGAGCCATTGTAGTCGGAGGCAAAGCCTGTGGAGAAGAAAGGAAGAGCTTAGTCATATTGAAATCAGCATTTCCTGAATCTCCTGACTCCACCAGGACAGAGTTTGATTTAATTCTTCAAGCTTTAGCACCACCAATTTCTTTTGATTTATATTCCAACACAGCCTCAGCACACTGCAAGATCTGATTTTGATATATTGGTAGATTAATAAAGTTTACTAGTCCACTGGGGAGAAATTGCCTGTAGCAAAGAACAGGAATATCAAAGGCAAAGTATCATGCTAATCATGAGTCATAATGTCCCAGAGAGAGTTCTTGCTGTTTTGAATGTTTGCTATTGTCCCTCAACTTCCTTCCATCATTTATCCTGCGCTGAATACGACCTTCACAAAAAACGCTAAAAAACTTGAAATTTGAAACACCTTCCCTCGGAAAGCTTGTGTTGTTTCTGCAGGGGAAGCAGTGGATGTTTTCACACAGTCTAGAAACTGTCAGCAACAACAATTTAATATAGAATCAGTGCCAAAGTGTTTACCGTCTGAGGTGTCAGTCACACATCACCATCTGCCTTAATAGCTAAAATATGTGACTGGCTAATTTCGGGATCATCAAAACAGATATATTCAGCAATTATCTTTGATAAACTGCTTACAAAAATGTACTCTGTGTACAATAAGCTGCCATTGCACTGTTTGCACAATCAAGTCACATTACCCTTTCAGTATTTGTACTGTTTTGCCATAATGTCTCCTATTAATTGCCTATTCACAGGTTAATGTGTTTGACCTATAGGTAAGCTGTATGGCAGGAACACAGAGGTCACTGAAGATGTCCCTTCAAAGAAGAAGGGGTCAAATTTGGTTGTATTGTATTGTAGTGGAGGTTGGGCAGTAAAAGTCGAGACTATATATAACTGGGCTTTCCGCCTCTATTAATCACCATATAGCATGAAGCATCATCAGCCCGTGTATTGTCACTGGGAGTAATGCAGCCAGTGTCGCACCTTTACCAAAGCCCATGGCATGAAAATATTAGTGAACCACATTTCACGCTTTCTGGCTCCACCACTGTCACATCCAGGAGCAGCCATGCTTTCACTTACTGCATGCGGGAGAAAAATACTGCGACAGTGCCCTTTTTCCTGGCCTTGTGTTTCCATCAGCTGCTACATTTCGTGATATTCCATTCTCCTACAGCTTGTGGTTGTTGTTTTTTTCTCCCAAGGATAAACAGGGGCATTATTACAATTTTACCTAGGTAGTGTGGGCACCTTACACCCCACGCACGGCCTTGAACGTCACGTTCCTCAATAAAAACTCACCAGATGGAGAGACAAGGGCAACATCAGGAGAAATATCCACAGATAGAGGTGACATGAGTTGTTGAATTTATTCTGGTCCGGGTCGTGGTACCAGCCCCCGGTCAGGGATGCCCAGACCCCCTGACGGAGGGTTTGCACAACCTGTGAGCCCATCTCCCCTCCTCTCCCCTCCTCTCCGCTCAGGTTGGACTGGCTGATGGTGATGATGATGATGCTGGTGCTGCTAGGCTACAATGAAATGATCTCCTCTATCTAATCATGCATGCTACTGTCGCTACGCCTCCATGTTGGCGCGACGCAGCTTGACTCTTGAGTCTTTCCTTTCATGGCTCGGTCTTCCTCAGCGTTGTCCTCTCGTCTGCCGTTTCCCATCCCAGTGTCGATGCGTGCATTGCTGCTGCTGTTGCTGCTGCCGCGGTCCTCATCATGTTCGTCTCTATCCTTCCTCTCTCTCCTCTCAGGCTTGCCTGTACAGATGCGCAGCTCTGACCACCCCCTCCCTTCTGTCTTTTTCACTCCTCCTCTCTCCATATTCATCCATGTCCATTATGCGAGTTCCACCTTCAGTCAAACACTTTGCGACATGCAATCAAGCCACGTTGTGCATTACATACAATGTATTTGTATCCTATGTACAGACCATGAATTGCGCACAGTATTTAAAGGTTTTAGAGCTTACGTTTAAAAATAATGTACAGCGGTGCAAACATGCAAAACATATTATATTATATTATATTATATTATATTATATTATATTATATTATATTATATTATATTATATTATATTATGCATGTGCACGTGTCTTTTTGTGGTCCACTATCGTTATAATTTCCCTGAAGGCGCGCTCGCTTCATGCATTCCTACAGTGACTCCTCCCCCTCCCCCCTGCGGCTGCTGCTTTGGTCACGTGTCAGGTGTCCACCAATGAGAGCGCAGCGCAGCTTGCAACGGGAGCACCAGCCGTGTCCCCTGATCGTGTGTCCAGCCACTGCTGGGTCCGACTCCGTCTGGCGAGAACGTTAGCGGGGTCTTGTTTTGATGAAAGTTGACGGATCTTTTTCAATTTCATATTTTATACCCTGTATTGTTGTGTGGAAGTACAGGATATATACTGTGGTTCCCGAGTACTTATCCGTTGGCTGTTTTTTTCCCCGCACATCACCGAAAGAGAAATAAACTTTGGAATTAACCGAACTCAAAGTGGAGAGGAGCAACTTTTCCAACAGGCTGACCTATGCTAAGCTAATCAGCTAAGCCAGAAGTCTGGAATGCAGTTGAAATTCCAGTTAAAAGCCCACAAAGGAGCGCACGAACCGTCCGTTTCACTATTCGGTGACTATATGAGATTCACTAGAGACTCTCACAGTGAAAGCTACTCCGCGGAGCCTCTCCGTATTTGGTCGGAATGGACGCTGCAGGTGCACCTCTTGAGGCACCTGCGAAAACTTGGTAACTTGAGAGCTAACTTTAGCCTTTTCACGTTAGCATTCAGCAGAACCAGACAGTGTTTTGTGATAGCTTTAAATTAATTTAGCTTGGCAGTTAATTGTTATTTTTCGCTTTACTGGCATTAACCAGGAGCTTTAAAAAGCGTCGTTAGCTAACCCGTATTTCGGCTAACTTAGCCAGCAACCTCGCTAGCTAGTTATTGACCCTCACACTTGTACCGGAGTGGCGACGTGGATACAGACGCGCTCTCCCACGGGACTTTGGACACAGTTTGACCACGGCGTGGAGTGCACAAGGATACCCCCTCCTCTGTTTTCATCGGATAGTGTCTTATATGTGACAGCATGAGGATTTCAAAAAGTTACAAGTTACCTTTTTAAAGTTTTCATTTTGTCCAAAAAGCGCTGCACCCTATGGTGTCGCTACGGCCACCGAGAAATGGATGTCTCGCAGGCCGCTTTCCCAAACGGTGAAGGGCGGCCGGGCGGCGGTGGGACCGGGGAACATGCTTGGGCAGAGTCCCCCTCAGTTCGGGCTTGGGCTCACTCTGCCCCGCTGTGCCCAACTCGATCCCTGTGGACAGCTGCTTATGACTACGAGGCGAGCGGCGAGGACGAACTCAGCCTTAGGCGAGGTGATGTAGTAGAAGTCCTGTCCAAGGACGCTGCGATCTCCGGGGACGAGGGATGGTGGACGGGGAAAATCAACCACAGGGTAGGGATTTTCCCTTCCAATTATGTCACCTATCAGCCCGCTATATACCGTCTCCCAGCTACAAGTGTGTCGACGGGGGTACCAGAGCGAGTCCCGAGCTCGCCCGTCCAGATCCCTTTTAGTGAACTGGTATTAGAGGAAATCATAGGCGTGGGTGGATTTGGTAAGGTTTACCGGGGCACATGGAAAGATCAGGAGGTCGCTGTGAAGGCGGCTCGGCAGGACCCAGATGAAGACATAACGGCAACCGCCGCCAGTGTTAAACAAGAAGCTAAACTTTTCTCGATGCTTCAGCACCCCAATATTATTAAACTGGAAGGGGTGTGTTTGGAGGAGCCTAACCTGTGCCTGGTCATGGAGTATGCCCGAGGCGGGACACTGAACCGGGCGCTGACCGGAAGGCGGATCCCTCCACACATCCTGGTCAACTGGGCTGTGCAGATTGCACGCGGGATGCACTATCTGCACGAGGAGGCCGTGGTACCCATTATCCATCGTGACCTGAAGTCTAGCAACAGTAAGCAAAGATCGATGTGTGTGTGTGTGTTTGTGATTAGGACAGATAAATTGAGGTAACATAACTTGCAGAAGGATATTTTGCACTTCATCTTTTAGTCATTTATGTTATGTTAGTTATGCTTTGGTTTCATTCTGCTCTGTCACTCTTTAGGTGTTAACTAACTCTTTTAAATCACTTGTTTCATGTTTCCATCATCCCAGAATATGTGTCAGCGCTGTTTTGCAACTCCACATGTACCAACCTGTCACACAAATAATGATAGTTTACCATTTCCTTAGTCACATGACACATTTGGAAAGGTTCACTGTATGTTTATTAGTTATTTGGAAGCACAGCATTGTGACTGCAATATGAGGTTGCCTATTTCTCACGTTTCACCACAGCTGCCATAGTACTGCTCTGCACTCATGACGTCTTACAGTTTAAGAAGTTTGTGGTTTATGAAGTGGTGGGGGATGCTATTAAGAGGATGTGAAATGAAGTCAGTTTGCTCAGCTGGGCTGCTCCCTCTTGACTCATTCCTTATCCTTTGACTAACACACACACACACACACACACACACACACACACACACACACACACACACACACACACACACACACACACACTTGCTTTCCAGACCCCTCTCCACCAGCAGGTGAAATGCTGTTCAAATAAATTCGGAGATTTAACAAACATATTAGGTAGACACAATCTGTCAACACTACAACACTATCGGGCCATGTCCTTCATCACCACCTGGCAGTAGCAAAGTTCATAGGTGGAAAAAGAAATCATATGGAAGTTTGGTTTAGGCTTTTTAAGAAATATAACCTTTACGTAATGGATTTTCAACAGAACTACAACTGCTATAAACATTTGGTTTAGGAACAAAAATTCTTGAGTAGGTCTCACTTTTGAGCCTTTAAAAAATAACAGTTCATTTAGCTGCACTTGGTACAGTGTATTGGGCCAACTGTGCCGGTTCCACCATGGACTGGTAATTGACAACAGGCCAGAGAACTTTCCCAGGACTGAATAATGAATGGACAAGTCTTGATGAGAAAAAGGTTCTAACTCGCATACCCACTGACACAGGCTGCTCACTTCAACTCAGGTGTGTTTATGTGTGTAATTTGACTCCAAACACTTTTGTGACCGGAGACGCTTATCAACCCTGGGCCATGTGGGGAACCGCTCCAGTGCACTGATCCCTTATCTCCAGCTCTGGGAAGCAGTGTGTGAACACAGGGGCGAAACCTGTGAAATGTATACATACCAGGCCCTCTGTAATCATAGGTCAGGATGTGTGATTGGATTTTAAAAAGAACTGTGATGCACAAAGTCCCATGTGTATGCATGTATATGTTGTTATTGCTTCTGTTTCCAAATTTTTTCAGTTATTGGTATTATTAATTTTTAACAGCTTTATGATAAACTACTTAATATAAAATGTGCTGATTTGGGTCTCTCTGTGGTTCGAAGTTAGCAGATACCACTAAAGATGTGATAAACGTCACACTCCTCTCCGCTGATGTGACAACCACACAATCTTGTGATCTACTTCATTGGTCACAGGCATGGAGAGTCTCCTAGTCACAGAAATGCTTGAGCAATGTGGTATGTTGCGGTGGCATGCCGTAAAGGCTAAGATTATGGCAAATGTAAAGGGAAGTGACAAAAGTAAGAAAATTTGTACTAAAGTGCTCTAACTGAGAAATTTTTTGCTATGGCAATTAAAAAAAACAAAAAAACCTTTTAAAAAGTAATAAAAGCACAGCTCTGGCTTCCTCTAACAGTCCAGTCCAAAGACATGTTAACTTAAATTAACTTGTGATTCTGTATTGCCCGTACCCCGCCTCCTGGCCTATGGTAGCTGCGATGCCCCCCCGCTCTGATAAGGGCAAGCGGAAAGACGATGGATAAAAGCACATAAGCTGTGAAATGCTACAATAATAACATACCAATGTGTAAGAGCGCTTCCCTACAAATACATATTTTCAATATATGCAATTTCAATTCATGCTGTTTTGGGTGTTTCTATTGATAATCAATGTTGCCTATGGATACTGTTAACTTATTAATAATAATTTGGACTATAGCTGTAAAAAGAATTAAGTTACTAGCTTTTGTAGCCATCAGTAAAACATAATCATCACATTATTTTGAAATGCGTTTCATGTTGATGTGTTTTTGTGCATGTGACACACTTGATTAAATGTTATGAACAGTGTAGAAGAGCCCCACCCTTCAAGCAGTCTTATTTAGGATGAAGCTTTGTGTTAATTATAGGGCAGATGGAGAGAAAGGATTTAACTGCTGTTTAGACTGTTTGAGCTAATCGGATGTTTGGTGAACATACACAAACAGACTCCTCCAAACAGGCACAGTGCTGCTAATGCAACTCTTTATGTTTGTCCTGCCACTTCACTGTGACCTAGATATAGCATAGGCTTTTATTAAAGGAGGACCGTTTAAACTAAAATTAGGAGACTTTGATTAGTGTGTTTCTGCAAAGTTGAGGTATAATGAAATTCTGAACTCAGATCTCTATCACATAGCTGAATGAAGAGCACAATAATAAGCAATGCCTACAGAAAGAGGACAGAAAATTATGCCAATAGTCGATTTTTCAGAAGTCTGAAAATCTGAAGTCAATATAAAGTGTACTCTAAATAAACTGAGAATGGATGGCACTGTATGTGTTTGTTTAGAACTAGGGTAGCAAGTTCACAAAAGACTCTCTCCTAAACACAAATAGAAAAATGGCACCCTGGGGCGTGTTGGGTTGTTTTCCCAGTTACAAAAAAAGAGGGGGAGATCCAGCTTAGGAAAGTTGTTGCATCTGCTAATGTTCCCAGTTGTCTGTTTGCTTTGGCATTATGTGTGCTTAGGTCAATCAGAAAAGCATCTAAACATTTGTACTGATCCACATTAATGGCATTTGATACCTGTTGTGCAGTTTTTGTCATTTTTAATTCTGTTGTGTTTTGAGTTGTTGATTTTGAGACATTTTGTTCTGTCAGACTGTTTCATTGTCTTCTCTCAGTTTAAACCAGGACTTGTACAAGTATACACTAAACTTTTCCAGCTTTACTCAACTCTCTGTCTGTCATTTATCAACTTGGAGTGTACACATGCTCCACACAGGCAAACATACAGCTATTTGATCAATGATTAGCCTGTAAAGTAATATGTTGGAAGTCAGCAAGATTTGCCCAATCTCCTTTGTGTTTTTCAACCTAATCTGTAAAATCCCAGCCTGCAGGGAGGAATGTTGCTAATGAGGATAAAAGCTTAACATACGTTTACACAATGGACTGGTCAAGCAGCGGTTGCTAGGCTACTGTGGCCAGAAGAATGGCTAGGACTCGGAGGGTCTCAAAGCCCTCGTTTTGTTTTGTTCCGTTCATATTTAATCTCCCAGAGAGCAGCGGTACTCTTTTATTGCCACAAACTAAGGGGGTTTCCCTTGTTACTTCGTTATTTTCCTCCTTGCTCCATCCTGCTCCCACTTGCCACTTCTTATTTTTTGTGGCTGCATTTGAGCCAACATTTGGTTTTTTTTTTTGTTTTTTTTTTTATCTTTAAAACATTAGCGTTATAATTTAAGCAGAGAGTTCTTCTTTAGCTTTGTCCATGCTCACATCTGTGTGTACCATAGCTGCCTTTTCATCCACAAAAAAAGAAAATGGGGTTTGTTGTGGTGACATTTATGGAGTTTACTATGAAACAACCCTGCGGCTTGTTATGTGCACTGGAAATTTTCCAGAGTAGCTCTGTGTTGGGCATGCAACTTGCATGTTTAGGGTTTCTAAATGTAATTTGTACTGTATGTCCACTAAACAGACAGGGACTTTTCCTGGCTAAAACAGGGCCTCTGATGGTTTAGCATATATCTATTCAATTCTGGTCAAGAATGCCAAAGTTTTATGAGGATAAGTTTATGGCTAATTTTGGTTGGAATATTTTGCCGTTTTCACCCTTATTGTGCTTACTTTGTTTAGTATTATTCATTAGATTCATCCAGGTCCTCCCTTTTTGTGTTCTAGTCCACTATGACTTGCATAATTTTCCTAAAGTTTGAGCAGGTGGATTCCATAAAGCAGCAAATATGAGCAGGAAGTCACACTGAAACCTGGCCCTGAGCCAGCACGCATAATCATTGGAGTTTCACACATATTTTGGTGCAAGCAGTAGTATGCCAGGAATGCATGCTTGAATGCCATTGAAACTGATAGAGTTCATTTGGAGCGTGTGCAACTGCATCCTCCCATCAGTCTCTGCCTTTTGTTAGACTTCAACACACTGTCTCTGTGTTCCCCTCCCTCTCCTTGTTTCTCCACACACTCATCTTCTGTAGATTAGTGAAGACCTGACAGATGCCACAGAAGCGCTGGAGGGATTTCCTTTCAGACCTGTACACTGAAAGTGGCACAGATGTAGCAGGCAGTGAAAAATTTAGAATAGCCAACACCACTGAAGGATAATATTGTGACAGCCACCAGATCTCAGTGCTTAGCCTTGTGCATAACAAGTGACCCTGTTATGTCCAGTGCTGTATGTTGCACACATAAATTAGGGGCTTCTCAGCCAGGTTATAACTGGCTGGAAAATGCCTCAACATACATGGATTCAAGTAGAAAATGCAAGTTTTCCAGGCTTAAGAAAGGCAGTAAATAGGCCCTGTAATCATATTGTGAATAATAAATGTATCTGCCATGAATGTGTTTTTGCTGGAGCTAAAAATAGATTTGGAAGAAATTACTGAAGTAGAAAGCAGTGATTCACCTATCAAATATTTTGTACCGAGACTAAGAGGAATGGCTTACCAGCTTAGTGCACTGTTAGCTTTGTTAACTTTGAATAGCCTTTGCTATCATCCCTCGAAACCATCTTACTTCTGTAGGAACAACTTTTTAGACAAAACTTCTTTAAACTCTGTTTTTCTTTACTAGGTCACAATGCAAAGCGAAAACAGGCTTGAAGTAGCTCAGAAACAGTGTCCCTGGAGATAATCTTTTTTTTTTTTCTTCACTGTATTTTGTGTTATCTTAGTCTACAATTGAATAAGAAGAATATAAGCGAAAAGTTACCAAAGCTTGACTATGTGTTGCAGGGCAACTTTTCTCTGGCTTCCCACAATTACCCCTGGTGACACACAGACAGTTACTGCCTGTATTTTCTCTGACAAGAGAATGGGCAGAGGGGAGAGAGGAGGAGTTGAGATGCTTTCACTGTGTTTTTTATGACCTCTCCCTGACTGCACCTATTGTTGCAGGGCCGGGTGAAAAGGAAAAGGGCCCACAGCTGAGAAGAGCTGCCTTCCAAATCAACCAATCCCCTCCATTTGCCTCTGTAGCTCACTAGCACATTGATAGATGCTAGTGTAGACAAAAAAAAAACTAGCTGCATACTTCAAACATTTGATATGTTTAAATTGGCCTATTTAAAGGTTAATTCAAGCTTTTACAGACCCAAAGGAGGAGAGGAAGAGGATAGACAAAGAGCAACTGGCCCAGGGAGATGTGACCATGATAGATGGATTTAACCAGCCATTAGCCCTGATCCTTTTCCCATCAACCAGAATGCCTGGGGGCACTCTCCTTTCCACCAGTATAGACAGACCAGTCACTGAATATTTAGCAGCCTTGTTTCTGCTTACTACAGGAAACTCCCTTGCGCTCATGCTTAGTCAGTTGGCACGGTTACGAAAATACTGCCACATCAAGTTAGGAGACCACGCTTTAAACTCTGTAAATATTTTTACTGGCGCATCGGTATATGATTTCTGTTTAATAGCACCTCTAAATAGTAATATGTTACTGAATAACATGAGTTAACTTTAGAATGATCATGCATCTATGGCTTTTTGTAGTGTTTTTTTTTTTTTTTAAATCTAGGTTTTGATTGTATTTTTTTTCTGGAAGTTAAAGAGTGCTTTTCTACTTTACTATGTGTTCATATATAGGACTTTTTATAGCCATGGATGACACCAAGTCTCATTATTCAGATAAATGCCATAGAAATATTCCCTTAAATGCATTAAAAACACTAAGCACTAAGCTGCACCATCTCCCAAAACTGTTTATTTTCATGTATAACAAATTTGTTGCCATTGCAAGTGTTTTAGGGGTTTTTCAGTTCATTAGAGGTCCGAAAAGTGTACAGTTTTGTTTTTTTTACCTTGAGGGGGAGAAAGCAATGAGAAGAAGCGTGGGATCTGCTTTGAACATAGGAGCTCTGCTTCTGATCTTCCCACTGTTCCAGTATGAAAGATGGGTCTGCCTCAAGATCCACTGTTGGGAAGGGAAATTAAATGGGGGGCTGGACTTAGGGTGGGGTCTGCCTTGGAGGCATATTCATCTCCAGTTGCGCTGAGGTGTTGTCTGTTTCAAAACATTTTCTTTTCAAAAGAGTGAGAAAAAAAGCCACAGACGAAGCAAACATACATTCTGAAATATAAGCTTTGAAAAAGATGTCTTTAGCACAGACTACAAACTATTACAGGACCCTTGCAATGCTGATAACAGGTTCATATTATAAAATTGTATACACTGCCAATTGTTGTTCAGGGAAATAAAAAGGACAGTATCTAATCAACTGTTTTTATTACACTGTGGCCAGTTGCGTGTTACACCCAATTACACACAGCAGCATTTCCAGATTTCTCCAATACTTTGTTACCTTTGTGGAAAGAGGTAATAATATTTGAAAAGTGCACACCCCCTGTTAAATAGGTCCACCTTTCTACATTTTCATTAAGCGATGTTTACAGGCTTGATTTAAATCAGAAAATTCAAATGATACATTTTTAATGCTGTTTATATTTCTGAAATAAAACGGACAAGTGAACAGAACAAGTTAGGATATTTTGTTTAAAGAAATCACCCTAGTATGCTTGTAAAGCCTTCTATTTCTCCTGGCATCTATGTCTTTGAGCATGTGCAGTTTAGCGTTTCCACTGAACTGACCTGTGAACTGTGAACAATACAGTTTAATAATTTGGTTTCCATTACTGCTAGTACCTACAGACCTTAGTTGGTCTGTAGGTACTAAATTGACCAATTTTTTTTAATTTTTAATTTTTTTTTGTATTAGAGCAGATGTAAGGGCTTTACATGTATTAACATTACACTTGCATCCAAAAATATGTTTCAAGTAAAAGGCTGGTTTGGCCTGGGGTTTGACTTTAAGTGGGATCCTTACAAGAAATCTACTCGAGTAGCTTTTTATTCCTTTGAATTGCATGTCCTCAACGTTGTTTAAAAATAAATTTAGCATCAAAGTCTCAAACCAATGCAGTGTTTTTAGTAGGGCTGTGCTATACCACATCATCTGCAATAATAATTTCAATGTTTTCAAAAAGTAGAGCAGATTTTCTTGAAATATTGTTATATATTTTTACTTTAGAATATGGTGAAGAGATCATAAGAGGTGGACTTCAATCAAAGATTGGTGATATGTGTTGCAGGTGAGCCATTAGTCATACAAAGTCATGTAGGCTTGTCTTTACCCATTTATCTCACCATTACTAATTTTACTAACAAATAAAGTGTCATCTCATGACTTCACAGGATAAGTTAGTACTATCCACATACCATAAGGCACACTGTGTGGCCCAAACACAGTAGTTTTACTGCTGTTCAGGGTAGTGTATTTCTCGCTTCCAGTACGAAGTGAAAGAATGTAGCCCAATACAGGGATGGGCATTTCAAGCGAAAATTCTATACGACTTTCTTGGAAGAGAATCCCAAACGAGAACCTCTCTCAAGTGACAATGTGTAGTTGTTTCAGACTTGAGTCATACTAGCTGGTGCAGTTTTTTTTACGTTTGTTTTTGAAGGAATTCCACATGAAACTTTGACAGCTGTCACACATGCTTTACCCGTCTAACACCTGAAAGTTAGCAACATGTTCAGCACAATCCTATTACAGAACAGAAGAAGGCAAGTATAGCTGTAGTCTAATCGGGTGTCACAAAGTGCACAAATATACAGCTTGCTTCAATAATTAGTTTAAAGACACATTTCACTTTTCACATACATGTTTGCAGACTAATGCATGTCCCACATATTATTTTGCTTCAGTAATAAAGAGATGCCCCAAAATATGTTTATATGAAAATATACCTTTGCTTCATAAGAACATGTGAGCATCAGTTTTTAATCACTCCTTAGGTAAAGCAGCTAAGGTTTACATAACGTATGTTGAACATTAGTAGAGCTTTAAAAATTTCCTATAAAGAAGTTTGAGTTAACAGAGTGCCTGCAAATGTGTGCTACTTTAACATGGTAATGATTAATAAATTGAGATAAAATATTGTGTATACTGCCAGTTCTTCACGAACTTTACTCAAGTTCTTCAAAAAAGTTGAAATGAAACAAAATAATAGGAAAATTGTAATAGAAGGTTTCCTGAAGTTAAATTCGCAGTATTGCATTTGTGTAGATCAGGGGTGTCAAACTCCAGGCCTCAAGGGCTGGTGTCCTGCAGGTTTCGATATCACCCTGGGTCACCTTAATCAAATGATTAGTAATTACCAGGCCTCTGGAGAACTTCAAGACATGTTGAGGAGGTAATTTAGCCATTTAAATCAGTTGTGTTGGATCAAGGACACATCTAAAACTTGCAGGACACCGGCCCCTGAGGCCTGGAGTAGGACCCTCCTGGTGTAGATCATAATTTCCCTTCACTACAAAGTAGCTTCTTATTTATTATTGGTTCTGTGGTTTCCAGGAAAGGGGCTAAGCTAAAGAACCTAGAACAGCAACCAACACAATTAAGGATAGCACACAGAGCAGTTGTTGTTTAACAGCTACAACATGTAGCTCTGCAAAGCACCAACGCACAGTTATTCTGGTCCCATGCTTTCCAGGGCTGTTATATTCAAACCTTTTGTTCAAATGTGTAGCCAAAATTCTATAAATTTGTCTTCATTTTTATTGATTCCACTTTATGCTTGGTTAGAAGTATACATTAGAATAATGGTTCACTTATAGTAGTGCTTTACATCTGTGCACTGTAACATGTGCCTCTTCAGACCTGATGTAAAACTGGTACTAAAATGTCACATAAGCACAAGGTTAATAAAACAAACTATAACTAGCATGTTTATTTTGCTAATGAAATGGCTTGTATTCTTTCAGTGTAATGAGCAGTTTAAGTAATTTTTATAGTCTGTACATCTACATACAGGCTATGATTTTCAGATCTTTCTCCCTTTTAGTGAAAGCAGTTGGTAAACATTTATTAGTTCCAAGTCTGAACAATTCATACACACAAAGCCTGACTAAAATGAATACATAATCACCCACTATGATGGGTGCATAAATTACACCAGGTTAGCTACAATTTGTGTTTCTGATAGTAGCTGAGCTGCTAATAGGCTGACTGGCTGGGGGGTTTTACCATAACGTCAGCATGGAGTCATGTAGACAGGAGTTAGGTCTTTTATCAGATATTTCTAGAGGGCTGACACTGAAGGATCATGGAGCTACAAAGAAAGTATTTGGCATGATATTCTATAGTCCAATCAGAGTAGAAGGTTTTATCCCAAAGCCACTGCTTTCCCAGGCTGTGTAACTAACCCACCATAAGTCATTATAAACCTACAGAGTCTGCTGGGAGGAATCTATGGAATCACTCAGAGAGGAGTTGACAACAGGAAGTAGTAGTAGTATCATTGGTGTTGTGAAACCCGTTTGTAATGGAATTCCCATTGTTGTAGCCTGGGTAGAGGATCCCCTCTGTGCCTCAGGCTAGTAATGGTACCAATACACTATTAGTGGGAACCCAATGAGCCTCGTTACAGTTAAATTGCTGCAAAATCATTTATGCTGGCTGAAAATACTTGTGCATGCCAAAAATATTTTAACCATATCTCTGTAACTGCCTTCAATGAATTTAAAGAAAATAGATCCTAACCATTTGTTTTTGATAGGAAGTATTCTACAAGTAGGAATTGGCCCATTTGTTCCTTAAGTTAAACAGTGAATTGATTTCTTTCCCCTGAGTCTTACTTTAAGTGTTTGTGTAAACTGTTAGGGGAATAGCAACTCTAAAACCAAGATTTGAAACTAGAGCTGCAAACTATGCATGGCCATTTGAAGCAAAGATACTATTTGGCTTTTCTTCAAAGGTTTCACTCCTAAAAGACTCTCAAATGACAGTGCATACTCGAAGCAGACATGTGACATGCTGGACCTTATTTTCTTTGTTTGTTTATGTTGAAGGTGTTCCACAAAAGACTTTGATGGCTGACCAATCCAGTTTGTACTACATGAAGGGCAACAAAAGAAATTCATTTATAGTTCAATCCAAGTTCTTTTTTTTTTCTTTTTCCTTTTTTTTTTAAACAGTGCATTTGCATGCAGCGTGCATCCAGTTAGGTGGACTGATGCAAATTTCACCCAGGTAATGTGAATAGAGGCAAGTTTTTGATTATGTAAGTTAAAATATTTAAACTGGGATGAAAAATTCGCTTCATTCTACATCACAAAAACCCTGGCATTTTCCCATAGATTGGATTGCTGCTGATGCCAGCAATAATCAGAAGTGGAGGTTAAGCCTATTGACATTATTTGAGGGCAGGTGGAGCTGTCTGGTTGAACTTATCTTTTATACAGAGATTTTAAAAAAACGTGACGCTGTTTGTTTACACACCGCGAAGAGCAAAGAGGCGGAGCTGTTCTCGAGATGCTGAGCTCAGGTTTATTGAAAGAAAACATGTTTCTAGTTTCCAAAACAGCATTGCTGTTCCTGTGATTGCCATTAAAACTTTTACTGGGAATAAGCAAGTAGGAGGTCTTTATCAAAGCACCTGATCAACAAACTCTGTAGCTGCTCTGATCACCACCATTTGTTTTATGTGAAACAGTGAAAAGTCTGAAGTAAGCCTCTAGAAGTTATATTAAAATATGCAGATTGACTGTTCACTTAGTCTGATTCCATGTTTAAATTATACTGCTTGCTGAAAGCTAACGGCAGCTGTCCTCTTTTACATGGAAGCAAACAGGGGTGAGTCTAAAGAGAAGTGTGTACTAGACCATATTTATTTCAAGGTTTATTTCAAAGTGAAATAATATATTACTGTGTCAATGAAATTGCATTAACATTTAAAAATATATATAATTTTTTTTTTTCACAAGCTAATAACAACGTGCATGGGCCAGTAAAACTCTGACCCTCTGACCTGAGGGATTTGAGGTTGGATATTTAATTATTGTTAATATTAATTAACATCTACTGTTACGTCCCGGTCTAGGGGTACAGGAGTGCAACAAAAGGGTTAAAAGGAAGGTGACCCTGTGACCCTGGTCCCCAAAGCCATACCTAGAAGCCAATTTACAAGTTAAGGTGTTACCAAACTGAACGCTTAAACTCCGGGGTGAACAAAGGCTGAAATAACAAACAAAACAAGTTATTCCAAAAAGGGAGGTGCTACCTAAACCCTGGGTGAAACAAATATTAAACAAAAGATAAGTGCTACCCCCAACTCCCTAATTCAATTCAATTTTATTTAATTTACAGCAACAGTCACCTCAAGGCACTTTATATTGTAAGGTAGACCCTTTGAATAAACGAGAAAAAAGTACAGAAAATAATAAGGCAGTTCACCCCTCTACCTCAGTGCCTATTTACAAGTGAAAAGTATCTACACACTATATACAAGGCTCAGCAATTCTTGATCATGGAACCAATCAGCAGCTGCCAGCTCTGCAATTAGGAACGATCTGCAGAGACTCTTATATATCATCATAACAGCTTGTTTTAATGCATCACAAAAATTTTGCATCGCCAGCCAAACTTCAGATACTTCTGATATGCTCGCTTCTCTTCATTGCAGCCACCACATTCTTCTTTAAAGACTTACAGACACAAACTCACTCACTCGCACATTTTAACACACAGAAACACATGTACAAAAACATATAAAGCCTTCCAAGAAGACAGAGTAAAGAATACTTTTTCATTACAGCTTAAAGCAAAAAAATTGCATTTTCTAAAATGGAAACCAATGAGCAATTCATTTTAAACGACTTGTATTTGTTCCCCTTTAAATATTTGTTATTATTATATAACAAAGAAAATGTGTTACATATTATCTAAATGTGTTCTGTAATGTACTCCTCTGCATAAAAATGCTTAATCTGAATTTTTTGGGGGTTTGTTTATTCATTTATTTTACATATGAATATTTTAAAATATCACTCAGAGAAAAAGGAAATAGTCTAAGTGTTTACAAAAAGAGAGCTGTAGAGCTATAAAAAAGGACATTGTATCTTTTACCAACTAAAATTGTATGGTCACTTGAGTTTTCCCGAGGTCTCTAAACTTGTTTCTATTATCTGTTCTCCATCTAGTCCTTTCTACTGCTCCTACATCTTTCAGCAAATCTGGTCCAAGTTTGACACATTTACTGTGTCAAACTGAATATCTGTGTACTTTATCAGTTAACTGTGCTACTTGTATTACTTGAGCCTGAGATTTTAATAAAATTTGATTAGTAGTGTAATATAGGCATGCAGAAAGGATTTATGTATAGGTTTGTGTGCATGTGTGTTTGTGTTGACTTGTTTAAACATCTTTATGAGGACCAAACATTAGAAGCCCACTGTACTTGCAGGGACCAGCAGTCAGTTGTGGGGACTAAATGCTGGTCCTCACGAATTTGAAGGCATTTTTGAGGCTAAGAATTTGGTTTTAGAGTTAAGGTTACAATTAGGTTGTGGTTAGGTTTAGGGTTAGGAGTATGCACTGATTCCTAGTGGTTAAGGTTAGGATAAGGTTAAGCATTATGTCAATTTGATGTCCTCACTAAGGTGTGAAAGCGAGTGTGTGTGTGTGTGTGTGTTTATTGGCAAGTCTTGGTTGTGTAGTCGTGTGGGAGTAAGTCCAAGGTCATCGAGTGATAACAGCACAATGGTGCAACTGAGTGCCGACAAACATTACAAAGCCTTGGTTTACAAAAAAAAAAATGCTGTTAACAAAGAGTCTTTAGACTAAATAACGTTTTTAAGGTTACATTTAGTTACAGTCCGTCAAGGCACACAAATGCCTTATTACCTTGAACACTTCCACTATCTATCTTTATCATGACGTTGTTTCTCCCTTGGAAATATTCCCACAGAGTGTAAGTGGCAGCAACGTTCCATCCATCCACGGAGATATCAGGCTGTTTTTCTTAACAATAAACTCTCAACACTGATTGCCTCTGTCAAACCAACCAAAGGGGCATTTAGACTCTCGAGTTATTGCTAGCCTTTTGTTTGTTCTGTAGAATCAACACAGCTGATAGGACATGTTCAAATTGACCTGTAGTGTAAATAATGAAATCAGGCAGCTTTTAATGTGAGGAGATTTGTACATGATACAAAGAGAATCAAAGGATCAAAGACTTCATTTTGGCTACACCAGTTCATGGAAAAAGAGGCTTCATGTTATCAGAGGTATAATATTAGTTTTATTCTTGTTGAAATAAAACATTTAACATTAGAAGAAATGTGGCACAGGTTGAGAAAGCCCAAATGCTGGTTTGGTCTGCACATACACATTTGTTTTGGAAAACAAAGCTTTTTACGTGCACCGTTGCATTTTGTCCACATGTAAACAGCTTTATGCTAAAAATCAAGCTTTGAAAAAGTACTCTCAATGTGATCATTTTCAAAAACTGCATGTGCATTCATGTTTGGACAGGGATTACAGAGATTATGTGTTGCAACATCAGAGGTGTGTGTCTTTATCTCCATTGTTAACATCAGACTGGACTACGTGTTATTGTTTATAGGCTTCTGACATTTTTGTATGGTTAGGGTTACATTGCTTTGACATGCTCAAAGCAACAATGGTTTTTACGTTTTCACATGGACGATGGTGTTCATTAAAACGGTGCTTGTGAGGGAAAGGATTAAAAAATAAAAGCAGAATATTCTTGTTTTGAAAAATACCGTGTACAAGTGCATTTTCACATCTGTATGTCATTTACTTCAGTCCATATCAGTTGATGAGCCTGATAGCTGAAACTTATAGTTGTTCCTTTTACACACAGAAAAAAAACACATTCTTGCAATGTGTCACTAGAAACCATGTGAGAACTTTTTGTCTACCGATTAGGCAAATGTGTCTGGGTGGGAGCAACAAAAGTAACTAAAGGTGCTGTGTTCTGGCATGTTGGAACAAGGGAAACAAGGGATTTACATTACATTTAAGGGCTAGTTGCTAGCCTGTACTGACAATTTGTGTACACTGAACATCTGTGGTACCCTGCCACAATCCAAACTGCAAAACTTACTTGACTACGGAAAAGCATTTCGCTCAAATTTGCAGCATACACCAAGTAGTTGGTTCGTATTATGTTTACACCATAAACAAACAGCTCTGGAGTTTGGAAGTAGACCAAGACCACCTCCTCCAAAGGGTCTCAGGGCAGTTGTTTTTGTTCGCACCCAAGCAAAATTACAGTGTTCACCCCTGCATCCCTGATTGTGTAGTTTTAAAGTGATTTAAATGGACTAAACACCAGAGACCCTAAGTTGTTTTCATAAGCTCTGTGCTCCCTTTTTCATTTAGTTGTTATTTACGGTTTGTTTATTATTCTGGTTTGTTTATTTATTCATATGCTTTTCATCATGTTATTTGACCCTGAGTGTCTATTAAGTTTTAGTAAACAAGACATTTGAAGATGAGGCTGCAATTTTAAGTATTTTCTGTAGGTATTTGTAAAGATGTGATTAAGAATATCCAGTTGTGCCCCAGATTGCAAAAAAAATCCTAAATCCAGATCTATATCTGGATGTGATTTCTTGTAAGATGGGCAAAGCCCTATCTTTGGTAACAATTTAATGCAAATGCAAATCAAACCAATCTCCCTTTGGTGGTAACTATTAGCAAATTATAGTCTATGAATACTGCAGCCCTTCATTTTACACCCACTTTCTTAGTGAACCACAGGTAACTGATATCATGAAGTGCATGCAATTTGACAGCTAAGCAACCAGAGGAGGCAGACAGGCTATGGAAAAACCTGCTGCTTTCAAGAATATTTAGGCCGTGTTTTTAGTCCATTTGCCCAGTACTGTATTCCTGATGCACACACAACACGTTCAGTGTGTGTAAACTGTATGTGTGTTTGTGTACGTCTTCAACTTGTGAATTTATTTATTTTATCCAGATCATGATGAACACTAAGGGTTTTGACTTCACACATTTTAGTTTGTGACTTCACTGTGGCAGCGCTCTCAGACCTGGTGTAGTGTTACCAGCAGGTTTGAGGGGTTCTTGCTCTCTTTAATGTGTTGAGCAGTTTTAGGACCCGAGGACAGGTGCTTTGTGGCACTGTCAGCCTTCTGTTTCTACAGTAATGAATGACCAGCATACTGCTGTTGGCCCTTTTTAAATATCTGCTATCATCTCCTCACCTGGACGGTCGCCCTTTTCTCTGTCGCTCACTCTTTGTATATCCCCCTTTCTTACATTTCACCTTTATTCTCCATCCCCTTCACATCTGTCACTTTCATCCCAGTCCCGTCTTTTCCTTTTTCCTTTTATCTCAGTTACACTGCTTTTTTTTTTTTTCTCAAGCATTTTTTTTATCCTATGGTTTTTGTGCATCGATCTACCTAAAGTAAATTATTTTTCCTTTTCAGTTTTATTACTTGAAAAAATTGAGAATGATGACATTGGGAGAAAGACCTTGAAGATCACAGATTTTGGCTTAGCCAGGGAATGGCACAAAACCACAAAAATGTCAGCAGCAGGCACCTACTCCTGGATGGCACCAGAGGTCATTAAGTCATCTCTCTTCTCCAAAGGCAGTGACGTCTGGAGGTATAATGGATGATAATGACACATGAGGCCTTGACATTAGATTTAAATACTTACCTTTTTTCATTTGTCTGTCATTGTTCTTTCAATTTATTTATCATTAGTTTACTTTGTTTTGTTTTTTTTGTTGTTTTTTTTCAGCTATGGTGTCTTGCTGTGGGAGCTGTTAACAGGGGAGGTGCCGTACCGTGGAATAGACGGCCTTGCTGTTGCTTACGGCGTGGCAGTTAATAAGTTAACCCTACCAATCCCTTCCACTTGCCCCGAACCCTTCGCTAAGCTCATGGAAGGTAAGTATGAGCAAATATCAGTGGAGCTGAAGCTGAGCTGAAGCTTTGTTTTTCCACAGAAAATGTATGTGAGACTGGCATCTTATTCCAAGAGAGGCACAAGAAGCGATGCCACCTGTTCCACAAATAGGCCATATGGCACCAAATATTAGACTTTAAGTTTAATTTAATTTTATGTGTAGATTTGTACATGCATACATATTTCTAGTGGAAAATGCGTGCATGGTAATAGTAAATGTACTCTTAAAATGACTAATGGCAAGTTTGCTGGTTTTCCCCAACTTTGTGAATTTTTGCTGATCCAGCTGACTCCTTTTTTTTTTTTTTTTTTTTTTGTCAGAGCAGTTCACTAGGCCCACAAATACAGTATGATGTAGATGGCCTGGTCACAGTGGTTATGAGTCCATCTTTTCACTGCATTGTATTTGTCCAGATTGCTGGGACCAGGACCCCCATGTGCGTCCCTCATTCTCCTGCATCCTGGAGCAGCTTTCAGCCATCGAAGAGGCGGTGATGGCCACCATGCCTCAGGACTCCTTCCACAGCATGCAGGACGACTGGCGTGTGGAGATCCAGGAGATGTTTGATGAGCTCAGGACCAAAGAGAAGGTAGAGCAGAAGGAGGAGATTCTTTCATACACTAACATCAATATGTTGAAGCCACTGAACACGGAACTATCCTGGCAGCTGGTTAAACACATGAAAGTAAACTTAATTTCCAGCATCCTCTCGTCTGTGTCGCACAGTGTGGGAAGTTGGACCCTGACGCCAAGTATGAAAAAAGACCAGTTTTTCATCTTGCTTCACTCTTTGAGTTTTAGTAATGATACACGAAGGCTAATCTATCATTACGTCTAACCCCGATGTATCGCCCTGGACTGGTTTCATGGGATAAAAATGTTTAATTGGTTACTTTCAGTGGATAAGGCTAAATCGCACGTTTAACAATCAAGTCATTAATGCCGAAGTGCTTTAGTGGACTTCCCCTTGTTAAAACCTTAATCTGCTTCCTGTATAAGTCTGCTGTTTCTGGCTTAAAGTGGGGAGAGAGGAGTTAATTAGTGTTTAGAGAAACAGCAGGATCAGCACACAGAGCTGAGTTAATGAATGGTGAACGGAGTTTTACACAAAATACAAAAGTGCACAGGTGGTGTTTTTATTGAGAGTTTTAATTTGTGCCTATTTTTGTATTGTGGATTTATGTTGTCTGCTTTGTTCTAGTTTTTCCAGTTCTGCTAATCCACCGTTTGAGCATGAGGTTTACGTTTTTTAAATCTTACAATCCCCAAATTAAACGTTTATCTGCACAGCTGGTAATTTCTGTTGCTTCACTAGGCTATATTAAATTCAACCACTATGCAAAGCTCAAAGAATAAGGCTAATTTAGCTTTGAGCTTTCCCATCATAAATTTTACAAGATTAGGGAATTAGTCCCTTCATTTAAACAGATTTCCTGTAAAAAATCTCACCGTAATCTGTGTCTAGGTGGGTGGCTGAAGTGGTTTGACTGTAAAGCTGCTTTATGGAAGTCATCCAGTAAGGATTATTATTACTCAACTGAGAGCAATTCAAGAGAAAATGGAGGGAGTGAAGAATGAGTAAGCAGTGGTGGGAGAGCATAACACTGCCTCAAAAAGAAGGCTCCCGAACCAGCTTATTATTGGTGAATTATGTAACATACCTACTCCTGCCTATTTTAAAGATTTCAGTGCTCAAAAAACATGTCTAAAACCGCACACGGAACAAATGTGACACAGAGGCACAACTTAAGAGTAGTTCTAAATATTGATCTAGCGAGGATGACATACATCCTTTCTGGATCTCTAAGGCACTTTTATTCATCCTAGTGTTATCCTTTAAATGTTGACTGTTCACTAAAAAAGTAGTTTATATAATTTACTTACTGTAAACTGCTTACTGTAGACTTGACTAGCTCTGCACTTGAAATTGTGCTTGCTCATGTTTTAGCTCATACAATGTTGGCAAACAATGCCAACTTAGCTCACTATTGTTAGAGCAGCTATTGAGGTCTATAGAAGGTGCCTTAACCTCCTAGGACCTGGCGTCCACATGTGAGGACATCACATTTTGGGTTATTTAGACCAAAAATACTCAATTTTGCTCTACAAGGGCCTGATATCCACTCACGAGGACATTATACTGCTACTGTTCTATCGAAATTTTAAATGAATATCCTCATATGTGGCTCTCATTTTTCTTAGAAACAAAAATTAGGTTAAAAAAATAAATAAATCTGGTAATTCTTTGTTTTTACATTCATCAGGTCCCAATCAGCCCAAATATCAAAGACAAATTAAAAATGCATGCCGTGGAAGAGTTCACGCCTTAGGAGGTTAAGGGTGTCACCATCTGAAATCTTTCAGCCAGTTCTATAAATGCACTTACCTCTTAATACCTGCTTCTTCCAGGAGCTACGTTCCAGAGAAGAGGAGCTGACACGAGCCGCCCTGCAGCAGAAGTCTCAGGAGGAGTTGCTGAAGCGTCGGGAGCAGCAGCTGGCAGAGCGCGAGATCAACGTGCTGGAGAGAGAGCTCAACATCCTCATTTTCCAGCTCAACAAAGACAAGCCCAACGTGAAGAAGAGAAAAGGCAAATTTAAACGTTCCCGCCTTAAACTCAAGGATGGGAACCGCATCAGCCTACCCTCAGGTGAGCTTGCAGACTGAACTAAGCTAAAATATTCCCACATCCAAACCTCACGATACAAATGAGCCTTCCTTTTTTCCCCCGTAATAGCACTTAAAAACAATTGGATTGCAGTGCTTTAAAACTGGAGTTCTCGCTCTGGATGGATCCTCTCTGTCCCTTTGTGCCATCACTCAGTGGTACAAACAGAGTGAGATTTGCCCTGCCCACTGCCTGTCAAAGCTTTGAAGTTAATTTGCTATTTGAATTTCTTGGAATCTCCTGTCAAAAACAACTCCAGAGCTTGACAAATCATGTTTTCCCAGTATATAGTTCTTGTATGAGAATGGTGTATTTGCCACATCATTCCCATATATCTGTAGCAAAATAAAAAAGTTAAACCATATTGTATTTTCCAAGCTTTTAGCCTACACTATTCAGAAAAAATAAGCAAACTAACACGTCCAGATTAAATAATCATTCTGATGTTGTTGTGTTTGCAACATTTGAACTGTGTTGGAAAATCTAACTATACATATCAAACTGTAATCACTCAAACAGTAACTCCTCTGGGTTTATAATAACTGTTTTACTTGTCCGGCATATTGCAGACTTCCAGCATAAGATCACCGTGCAGGCTTCGCCCTCCATGGACAAAAGGCGGAGCCTTCACAGTACCAGCTCCTCTCCTCCCAGCAGTCCCACACTTATCCCTCGTCTACGAGCCATTCAGCGTAAGTTCAGTTTGTGTTTTTGCATATTAAAGAGTCCCTCAGGTTTTCTTAGTCGTGCTTACTGTCCTACCTTGAGTCCAGCCTGCTCAAGTGTAAAAGAACCAAAGAAATCACATCAGCTCTGAGAATTTCACAGGAACTGGGAACATGGGAACAGTATCATGCACAATGACTAGAGCCATGTGAACAAAAGCTCCAGAGGCAGAGGCAGTTGTTTGAACAGTTTTAAAAAGATGTTAGTCACACACCAACGCCCCTGCAATAACTGGGACAAATTCCTCTTGTGCATTTATGGTAGGTGATAATACAGATAGGGGTCTTCTCTGTAACATAGGAGGCACTGAAAAATCAGAGTACTAGAAAAAAGACGTACATTTGTATACAGATCCATGTGTTTAAACTTAGTCTTAATTGATGCTTTGAGCTACAAGATTAGACAGGTCTGTGCTATCCAAGGAGGAGGTGTGTTTTAGAAGCCTGTATTTAGTGCACACAGGATTGTACACTTGATGAGGAATCATGTATTTGCAGTTGTGTACACTGATTTACTTCAGCATTTTATTAAACCTTTATGCATAGCCATATGATACATAGCAATTGAATAACAGCCCTGTTGACATGGACACCTATTTCTTGCACATTTTAAAGTCAGTTTTATTTGCACCAGCCATAAATTTCATTCATACATATAAGTGTAAATGTTTATTCCAACAGATAAACATTTAGACTTATTTATGGCAGCACTGGCTGAAGTGCTCCACCTTCTGTTTTGTAGCATTAAATGCTCTGTTTCACAGTGCTCAGGCTGTAACATGTGCATTTCCCTCCTCAGTGACATCCCACAGGCCGAGGGACAGTTTGTATGTTTACCAACAGGATGTTGATTTGACCAGCGAGGTGTCAGCCTACTCTGGGTTCAGGAGGAAAGGCAAGAAGACTGGCTTCACTCATGCAGCGTGAGGCGTTGCCAGTAGCACTGAGTGCTGTGTGTTACGTGTGGCTAACTTTAAGTGTTGAAAGTGGTTAAAGTTTCCCGTCAGTGATTTGTCTCTTGCAGATTGACGGCATTTATCTGATGTGTGGATCATAACAAGACTTTGGTGTTTTCTACTTGTAAAAATGTTTTCATCAACCTTAAAATCAAATAAATTAGCTACACAGTTTATGCTGCAGACATGGGCCACGGAGCTGTTTATCTTTTTTTTTTTAGTTGTCTTTGAATTCTACAAATGAATTTGGTGGCAGCTTTCTTTGGCTCTTGTCTGATGCTGTGACATAATTGGTGGATGCTGCTTTTGCTGAAGTTCATGACAACTAACCAATACCAGTAAGAGGATCTTAAAACAACACTGGTATTGGTTGCTGTTGTTTTTCTTTTTGAATTGTTCTATGCAAAATTAATATACACCTGATTATCACTGTCATGATTATGATATTCACTCTGAATCTTCCTGAATCAGACATTAAATTAAAAGACTCGAAAGCCATCTAGTGTATAACTTTTGAACAACAGTACTCCAGGGGTTTGGTGTTTACCCAATGTTTTTTAAGTACAGTGGTCCCTCGCTATAACGCGATTCACCTTTCGCAGCCTCGCTCTTTTCCTGATTTTTTTTGTGCAATTTTGCATGGTTTTTTCTTACAACGCATTGTGTTCTGCGTCCTGATTGGCTGTAGACCATTGTCAATCAATCTCGTGCGGTGTCTCCTGTACAGTACAGAATGCGTTCAGCTTGTCAAATTTACATAAATCTTCGATCGCTAGCAGTGTGACTCTGAAGTGCTGCACTGTATGTTTGTAAGTTTCCCCCCCAACAAACACAACAATGTCAACAAAACATTTTGCACCATCAAAGGCAACCGCGGGAGCCTTTGGTGTCATTCTATAATACTGGACTTATTTTTCTACAAAGGTTTGAACTTTGAGAGTATTTAAACAAGAGAGAAAAGTGTGAAAATGTTCATATCTGTCTGAGAAAAGTGTATAAAGTGTGTAGCAAGGGGTTTTACAGCCTTAAAACATCTATAATAATTGTAAAAATAAAGTTGGCTACTTCGTGGAGTTCACCTATCGCGGTTTATTTTTGGAACGTAACCCCCGCGATAAACGAGGGACCACTGTACTTCATAATGCTTCTATGGATTGATTAATACCAGGATTGTACAGACGGCAGAAAACATTTAATAATCCTACTAACATGTCTAGTCCATATTTCGTGTGAGGACTGTCTTTTGGTCAACAGCAGCTTGCAGGAGTTGATTGATTGGTTTGTTTATTTGTAAAACTTAACAATCCCTGCATTTACAGTTACTCAAGATGAGAGCAACCGTACGTGGGGCCGCAGCTCCCCCTTCAGGCCAGAGGAGTTTGATGACGTGAAAAAGGGAATCAAGAAGAAAGGAAGAACCTGGGGACCCAGTTCAGTACAGAGCAAAGAGAGGCCTGCTGCCGCTCAGAGGTGAAGTGTGTTTACACACAGGAAAAAAAGCAGGACAGTCACGTTTTACTCGCACTGTGTAGTTGAAGACTTCAAAACAAACTTGTCTAAGTCAAATTTTCAAAGTGATAAAATAGTTTTTGACTCTTCTTTGTGTATCTGATTCATGCTACATTTGCAGAGTCCAAAAAAAACTAAAGAACTCATCATTTGTATGCTTCTCTAAAGGACTGCAGTGCAGATGGTCAAATATCTCAAAGTCTCATACAATTTAAAAAAACAAAACAAAAAACGTTCTGTTAGAAAATGTAACATTGCATTCGCACAGGGATGGTGAAGTGAGCATAATATATACAAAAATCTAAACAATTGTAATTTATAATCAGTCCTTTTATAAAAAATATTTAGATGTTAATAATCTCTGTACGTGTGATAATGTTTGTGCAAAGTTTCGCTCAGATTGGCCAACCTGTTAAAGAGGCGATGAGGTATATACAGACAGATGATCATGCGTAGCACATGATCATCTGTCTGTATATACCTCATCGCCTCTTTATCATTATAGATCATTATAGTAAGAGGATGGAAAGTGGCACGCACTGTGCTGCACTCTGAAAATCATCCGTCCAATAATGGTTGGATCGCATGGGCACAGTGTGACACACATATGTGTCACAAATAGAAAAGTAGAATGACAGGAAGCCGATGCATATAGCACACACGAAGACACTGTCGCCTCAAAAGATGACATAGTAATGATATGGAACAGCCTATGCAGCACTAATTTTGCTCGACCTTGTGGTCAGCGTGGTGCATGAAAGAGCATCTTCAGTCTTTGTGGCCAGATGTCTGCACAGTTACAGTGCATTTGTTTTTCTTTAGATATGTAACTAATTCTGCAGTGTACCTCACTAATAATTCTTTTTATAGAGTGCGTCCTCTGTCAGATGGCAGTAACCCGTGGTCCACCAGCCTGGTGAAGTCCCAGAAGTCTGTCCCTCTTGCTGCCCTGTTTGCCGAACAAGGTGAGCTAAAACTGTGGTGACATTAAATTTGTTTAAATGGTGCTTGGATTTATAAGGAGCAGGTATTTATTGATATTTCCACTCCTGTGTTTTTAGCAGGGAACAGTAAAGATGAGACTTTCTCCCAGGAATGTTCTGACAGCAGCTCCAAACCAAAGCAGCTCAAGTTCCCCAACCAGGTGTACATCGATCTACCTCTGTGGAGGGACGAGCAGCAGACTCAGATTTGCCCTGGTGGAAACTGCGTGACAGGAGATGCTGGAGTGGGATTAGCAGGTCAGAGCGGCCAACCAGAGACTCCAGACGACCCATATACCACCACATCCACTTCATCCACCTCAACTACCCCACAGCTTACACCAACCAACAGCCTGAAAAGGACATCAGGTCGCCGCAAGACCGACGCTGTGCTGTATGGCTGCGGTTCGCTGCTGGCTTCGGTTGTGCTCGGTTATGACATCAGGGAAGCCCTGAAAAACTCAGCTGCTGGCGAAGACTGCGAGCCCCCGAAAGAGGAGAAAGAGAAGAAAAAGAAAGAGGGCCTGTTTCAACGCGCAACCCGTTTCCGCCGCAGCACCTCACCACCAAGCGGTCGCTCCCGTAAAGACGAGGGAACGTCAAACCACAACTCCCCCCAACCTGTCAATCTTATTTCCATGTCAGCCATCATGGAGTACAACTCCACCAAGTGTCTCTTACAGTCTGAAGCGGAGATGTCGGAGTCTAACCCTGTGAAGGCTGAGCATGTGGCTGTCAATCATCACACAGAGCCATCCAGATGCAGCCCAGCAGCAGTTCCAGAAGGCCAGAGTAACAAGACTGCAGCTAAAACGCAGACAGCGGTGCAAACCCAAAGCCAGCCGCCAGAGCAGACCAACCACAACCCAGCAGCACGTCTACGCAGAAAGAAATACACCACCAACCACAACAGTGAGTAACTAACAAAAAGTGAGAAAACTTGTATATACAGGTTTAAAAAGGATTCCCACTCCAAAAATGCATCTCCCTGTTTGTTCACAGCCAATGGCCTGCCCGCTCTGCCTCCTCCAGTCACACAAAAGAAGCAGGAGAAACAAGAGAACGATGGAGGGCCAGAAAAACCCTCTGGTGGAGAGGCCTTCACAAGACCGCGGCCAGTGTCACTCAGGGCCAAACCCCACACCTGGGCTCTGCTGCGAGGACGCAACAAAAGCTACTCCCTGGGTCACTATTCCGGAGAAAAGACGGCGCAGAACCTAAACGTGATGCTGTCCTCAGAGGTAGGGATGGGCTGCTCCCTGCTGGACATGGACACCGAGGGCCAGAAACGAGACTGCACCGTGCCGCTCTGCCGCATTCAAAGCTCTCCTGCACGGCCCTCTGTCTTTGAGCTGGACAAAGAGTTCCTCTCTTAGAAGTCTCGAGAAGCGAGCTGCTTGCTGGTGGTTGTAGCTTGTTGCTCACAGCCTAGAATGTTCAGAACTTACACACACAGAACTCCTGGAGGGTTTAGAAGCAGGCTGCCTTTGTTTCTATTTGATGAAGTTCTATACAGAGCGATAGAAACGGCTTTGTCGCAGTTCTAGCACATATCTATGTTCTAGACTGCAACAGAGTCTGAGGCTTTTAGAAAATTCCTGAGTCACAGGTGTTCCAGTGTGTTTCTTTCTAGTACACACACACACGGGGTTCTGAAACCAAGGCAGAACTTTCCAGAGATGGATCAGCAGCTCTTCCTGTGATCATCTCGGTGCTTGACTGCTGCCTTTGTTTCCCCATCCTTTCCTCGCTCTTGTCACCCCCCACCCTTTTCCTTTCTCGTTCTATCGGTGCAGCTAAACGTTGACCGCTGCTGCAGCTTTCTCAACACAATACCCTCACCTTTTTATTTATATATATATTTTTATAGGTAATTTAATATGAAGAGACTTGACCTTACCTTAGAAACCAACAGGACACACATTCCATGTCAGTTTCAAAAAAGTGTGATCACGCTTTTAGATTTTTTAAAAAAAAATTTGACTTAAAAATCATGCATGCATGTACCCTTAAAACATTGAACAAAAATATACTATGCCTTGTTTGTAAATATTTCTTTTAATCCTTTATCGGCCTAATGCTGGCAGTTTTGTTTTCTTTTATATGGCATTAATGCTGTTTCATGACTGAGGCAGCAATGCTGCAGTACAGTTTGTTCTTGGGCAATAGATTGGGGTTTTCGAAGAGTCCGTGGAGTAGTCGAGAAATGTGTCTGTTAATTTGTTTTCATGAAGAAAAATGTTTTCTTTTTTGTTTGTTTGTTTGTTTGTTTGTATGCACAAAAACATCTGCCACACAGTCTGAGGAGAGTTTATGATGAGGTTCATGATTACAAATTGTAGTGTAGTCCACACTAGGAAGGGGAAGATGGTGGCATTCACTTAAGAGACACGATTCATGTTTGTATGGTTAAGATTCAGACCAAAATCTTAGGTTTAGGTTTAAACACAGATTGTGGTTTAGGTTCAAATAAAACAGCTGAGCCTTGTTTTAAAGCTCTGTTACACTTCCTTTTGAAACACTTGAGTTTTGCAGTCGGGGTTACTGTCACATATTTAATTGCTGTCCGTGAGTACACAGGAACAGATCACATTTCTGGACTACGTCACGTGTTACCATGAGGCCACGCTGTCTCGAGGTAGATTACATACTGGACCCGGGTAGAGACGCATGTGTGTTTCCACCCAGAATTCCCTGAATGCGGGTAGAAAACTGGAAGTCCTACAAAGCAGACCTGGAATCTTCTCATTTAGGAGTTGTGGTCATGTGTTGATAATATGGAATATGGAGTATTTATAGATGTTTTTTCTTTGTTAAAATTGTCTTTATTTGGCACACTGCAGCAGAGCGGGAGGAACGCATCAGCCGTGAATGTTCATGTGAGGGAAAACCCAAATAAACTGCTTGGATGTTTAGGATTTCTACAAAGCCCATAAATGTGCACACAGGAGAGTGTTTACTTACCGTTTAGAGCATCAACTGCACAAAACTGCAATACTTGTACTGTAAACCTGATAAATGTGTGCCTTTCAGCTTTGTCGTTTAAAAGCTCGGTCACTCAGTCATAGAAATCAGCCCCACTTTGGTTGGTTTGATTCTGTGATAGCGCTGTTACATGTAACTGGTTTTAACGTTTAGTTGAGTCAGGTTGTCGGTTGTATTTGTTTCTCTTTGTACACTTTTTATACAATGTTAAGCAAAAGGTTTTTGCATTTAGAAAATATTCCGAGTCAAGACACCGTTTGCCTTTCATGATCATGCTAGTTTTCCTCAGTATTCACAAAGGGCTTTGAATGTTGATTTGTCAACATGTTTCTTCCAGACTTGTGTGAACTTGACAGTATGCAGAGCTGATAATGAAGGATACATGCTGGACCCAATGCCACCTGTAATTGTTTAGTGAGTAAATTGAATATAAAAGTGGCCCACTCAAGTATTCATTTACTAAAAGATATGAATTTCCAAATGGTGTAAATATAACTGATTGCTCATGTGTATCTCACTGTGGCATTTTATCATTTCCTGTGTTGCTGTGTTTTATGACCACTGAATTCAGAGCAGCTCTAAACACTGTAAAGGGCCTTACTGATCATAGGGCTGTTAAAAATGAAATAAATTAAGGGCATCTTTAAACACCAGCATGCACTGCTGCTATAACACTGCAGACCTGAAACATTCCCAGACACACATGCCAATATATTTTACAAACTGCAGCAATAATATTCGTGAATCCAGACACTGCACATTCAGGCTGTGTGGCTACAGGACCAAAATTCAGCTCTATCAGCACTAAGGCCTCTCAGTCCTCAGGACCAAAACTACTAAATGAACTAGCTGCTAGTGAGGAGTTCCTACAAAGAAGGCGACTCCACATGAAAACGCCACAAAGATCCTCAGTGTGAAGCACTGTAGCTGAAAGACCCACCGCCCTCCCAATCAAATGAGAACTTCCTGTTAAATGCAGTGCTTCCTTTAAATCACTGAACACGTGTCACGCTGACTGTGTCACATTGAGATTAGAGTACGTCTGTTTCAGTGAGCGCTGTTTGATATCATTACAGTATTTGTCATTTCATGCCTGATTGATGAAGAGTATCCAGTTTATCAATGTTTTCAATAAAGTCTAAGTCAAGACTAATGTCATTGGTTTGTCTTTTTTTTCCTTTTTTTTTTTTTCCAAACACAGTTTAAAATATAATTTCAGTTTTTTGTGTCATCTGAAGATGATTTATGGGGATTCAATTCAACTAGTAGTTCTGCATCATGTTCAAAAGTTCCCGAAGATGCTGTGAAACCCTCAAAAAGCTGAAAGCTGCCTCTGCCTACAGAAGCAAACCCACCAAAGTGTGGCACAAAGACTGGATGGTTAAAGGACAGGGCCCAGATTCAAAAGCAAGACAGTAAAGTTCATGAGATGGTCTTTTTTTTCACAGCTATGAATGTGAAAGTAGCAACAACACAAGACTAAAATAATTTCTGACGCAGTGAAGTGAAGCTACTGTTGGTGAAGACCCAAAGCCCAGACCTACACCATCAGAACATGGATTTGTATTATTATTTTCCAAAGTCCTGCCATTCAGGGTAAAAGAAAAAGTAATCATTCTTAGACAACCATCAAAAACACATGGTTTGAAGCTCAACTGCAAGTCAGTCACCCCTGATGACCTCAGAGGGTTCAGTCGCTACTTTTAAATCTTCCTTAACAAGCAAGCTAAGTGCACAGATTATATTATTATACGACACATAAGTATAAAAAATATCGTAGGGTTTTTTCCCCCTATATTTCAAAGTATTATGTAGACTCCTAGCAAAAGTTAAAAAGTCTGACTCTTGAAATCTGAAGGCACCACTATGGTGACTCTGTCCTTTAAGTTTGTATTCACTGTCATCTTGGAATAAATCTAAACTACCACAACAGAGTAACACCAGAAAAAAACCCACTAGAATCAAAGTTGCTGTTTCTGCATATTACTGAGCTTTAATTAAAAAAAACCTATATATTCATGGCTGCACAAATAGGCGTAACACTATACCTTTGTAGGCAATAAAATACAAAGAGGAGAAGACGATGAGAAAACTGCGAAAACACCACCAGCTTTACTGTTTGTACAAAAAGGGTCCAACTTACAGGACGGAGGTCAATTTCAACAGTGGATTTTATTTGTAGTGTGATACATTTGGCACAGTACATTCTCATACAGTTTTCTTTTAGCAGAGTTTTTTTTCTTTACAAAAAGCTCTCTTAAAGACGTTAAAGCAGCATTCGCTGATCCTCACTGCTGGACTGCGTGCGAGAGGTATGAGGAAACAGACATAAGTTGAAAATATATCTTGACCATGTGTGAACGAGCACACCAGATTGCAATAATATTTTTATGATTTATGGAGAGGAAAAGCTGCCTGTGAGTTCAGAATATTTTGCCATGAATAGAAAAAATTTAAAAAAATACTCTTTAAGTTTAAAAAAACAAAAGCAATCCTCTTCCGGTGAACGTGAAAGTTTGCCTTCATATGAGGCCTTTAATGCTTTGTACAATAAAGTGCATCACTTTTACTTGCACGGATGTGTGTGGCTGTGGCCGTCGAGGTAGCGATGGATATTTAAAGCTGAAGGGATGGCCGATGCTGTGTCTGCAGAAAAGAGAATAGAATTCAACTTTATTGTCATTGCACATGTCACAAGTACAAGGCAACGAAATGCAGAGAGAAGGAAATCAGCAAACGGAGCAGTTCTGTTTTGTCTCTCTAAAAGATCTAAATATGGTGAAAAGGGTGGGGTGAGCTGGGGTAATTACTGTCATCATGTACAGACTCATGATAGGATTACTCCTCCAGGGTGTTTCTTTCCCCTCCCTCCCTCTATCTCAAAGCCTCGGGCGATTGTGATGTGACAAATGATACTAGACGTCTCATCCGGGTGATCTTTTGTTGCAGCAGTATTGTTGGTCATCAACAATACTCTCCAACGGGTCGGTGTGCAGGCAACTAAAACACACACCTGCAACAGTTTCTCACAGATATGGCGGCTTTGCGCTGTGGCAGGAATCTGCCTATGTGGTAACGATCTACAGGAGCTACATACATCTCTACCCTGCAGCCGGCACGACATGATACGATGCAATGATGTGATATGAGGGAATGTGTTTTCATACCTGTGTTGTCAGAGGGTAGTGACGCATTTCAGAGAGCTGCGGGCGCTGTGCTTGCCCTGCAGAGGGAGGACGATCTGAGCTTGGAGGCAGTATTCTTCTCTGTGATTCAGGTCCTTCAGAGTCAGCTTGTGAGAACAGCACTTCATGTCAAACACCTCCTAAAGGAGAGAGAGATAAAGAGAGAGACAGTGAGTGTCCACCAGCCCTCAGCGGTAACGGGCGGCTGGAAGCAACAGGTGGTGCAGTTTGACAGAAAATTTCAAGAACTACAGGCGGAAAAAATGCAAATTGTTTTGTTCTTCTTTTTGTTGTTGTTCTTGTTTTGTCAATCATCTTTTGCTGCTCTTCCTCTTCTTCCTTCTCTATTTTGGAACTGTGCACCGATTCCACTGTAACCTTTCAATTTTATTTGTTCTAAGCTCCGGGGGAAAAAAAACAAATTAATTTTTGCATACTGCTGTGACGGCAACTGTTTGTGTTTGTGGAAAAAAAACTGCACGCCACCTTCTCTAAAGTGAGTATTTGAGTGTCACAAACAGCGAGGAATGAATTGACAATGAATAATTTACTAATGTTTACAGTGAAACCTGGAGAAAAAAAGATGCAATCCGGTGCTTATCATAGAGAAAATGCAGCGATTATTGATTATTATTTCATTCTTAAATGTTGAAACGTGTGCTAAAATTGGGGAAATGTAGAGATTTCAGCATGTTCAGCTGTTCTGACTTAAATTCCCAATTAAGTGTGATTAATTTATCACAAGTGCACAAATCAAACACAGTTTTCCCATGGAATTACATTCAGGATGTAATGAGTCTAAAATAAACCCGGCCTAATCAGTGTGGAGATGGATGTGCAGCAGGGTGTTTGGTGTGAGTGTGTGTGCGTACTTCTTCTCCACTGGGGTGTGTTAAGTAGATCTTGTAGTACAAATTGCTGTGCAGCTTCCGGACCAGGTCTCGGGGGGGCTTCACTCGGACCACAATGGCTGGTTGTTCGGTTACATTCAGTCTCAGCACAGGGGGGCTGATTTTGGCTGCATGGGAAACAAATTTCTTTGAGCTTATCCGCAGAGCGATGAACACACAGTTGTGAGAGCGTGAAGCAACGCAGAGGAAAAGAGAGGAAGCAGCGGAGAGTATGCTACTGTTGTTTTTAACTTAGGGAAGTCTAAAGAAGTCATGTGACTGTGATTGGATTGCAAGACAATGCAACCTGAACTTTGGAGCTTTTTTTTTATCTGACATTAGTTATATATAGTTTGGAGAGAGCATTTTTTAACTTAACTTAGATCTTTGTTATGCTCTATTTAAATAGCTGAACCAGCTCATGAGTGTCTGTGCACCTGGCTTCAGGCTGTGCTTGCTGCCATACGTTCAGCATCAGTTTGGGGAAGTGAGAACGAACGGAAAGAGGATGCAGACAATGATGCGAGAAGTTGTGTAAACACTCACTGTCCCAACGCGGGCTGAATCTGGGGGAGAGGGCCCAGGCTGATTTGCTGCTGGTGGCCACAGACACAGCACCAACTCTGGCGTAGTACCACTCTCTGGGCTCAGAGGTCATGTCGCTGAGGTCACAGTGGTGCTTCCGGATCTTTTGACAGCCTGGCACATCGATCCACTCGGGCTCGCCATAACTGAGGGAGAAGACATAAACACAGAGGATGGTTATTTCATCCTATGCAACCTACCCAGCATCCTACTGAGGGTGCTGGAATAATATTAACACAGATACTCTGACTCTGATACTCAGATTAGAAATATTCTACACTCCAATTGGATTCATGTTAAACATTCACATCTTTTCTAGAGTTCTGCTGCTGACATCTCACAGATTCAGAAGCTGCAGGTTTCCGAAATTCATTGAACCAACAGCAAGAAGATCAAAACTACATTTCAAGTTTGAAAAACGTCGTCATGAATTCCCTCTTACTTTTGCAGTTTTGCTTCCACCACCATAAAATCACACTTCCTCCACAGCTCTCTCTCTCTCGGTGTACTTCGAGACCAGTTTCCGATCTCAAATCTCAGTTTTCTGCATTATTCGCTGGCTTATTCGCACCAATCTACTCTTGTGTTCAGCGCTGTCGGCCGCTGTTTTGTTTAGTCTTTTTCAAAAATGACCGCTGACAAGAAAGCCTCATTTCTGCTGTTCAATACCGAAGAAATGTAAACTTTTACAAATTATGCCAAACTGCAAAGGCTTAGTTGTGTCTCTAATAAAAACCTCCATAACTTTGCTCTGCTTCACTTCAGCAGCATCAGGTAATGTTCATATATTGATTCATGATTTTCTTCCGTTTTTGATCTGCTGCAGATTATTTTAAGGCGGTTATCTGCTATAAAAAGCCAGGACTCGAAAATCTCCTTCATGTTTGTCTTTGGTTTATCCTCCGTTACAAAGGTGTCTGCTGTGATGCTTACACCTCCGATGAAGTCTGACAAGTGTCAGCTTTGTTTTTATACCTAGATACTAAAAAATATGGATATGTACTGACAAATGATCAGAATTATGTTTCTGACTGTCTCAGTGAAAATTGAATCGAATCAAATCGAAACCAGACCAAGCGAAACAAAACCGAATATAGAAAACAAAACAAAAACCAAACCCAACCCCAAAAAAAAACAAAAAAAAAAAACAAGGCAAGAACCTCCGGGCAACAAGCAAGAACTTAACCCAAGGAAGCCAAACCAAGAAAGTCCAACCTAAACGCAAAAAAACTCAATTGCCGAAAAAACAACAAAAAAGAAAAAAAGAACAAAAAAAAAGCAAAAAAAGCAAAGGTTCCCCGCCGAAAGAAAGCCTTTAATTTGAAAATTTGCAAGACCATGAAGGACAAAAAAGTCTAAAAGACTCTTGCGTACTTAAAACTAGGCAAAACCACGCACCTGCACGTGTGTGTGTGTGTGTGTCCTCTCACATCTTCCACTGGACGTTGTACTGCAGAGAAGAGTTCGTGGTGGGTGGAGTCCAGTTCAGGATGTTTTTATAGTCCACTGAGTCAAACCTCACCTGGCTGGGTCGAGGCAGTATCACTGGAAGTGTGAAAACATAATGAAGAACAGTCTGGGTTTATGCAAAGAGAATGTCCATACTAATGTGTATTATTCAGAAACATAGTAAAGATAATGATCACATACACAGAATAATAGTATAGTAAATACTGTAAAGGTAAATGACAACATATAAAATCTGTTAATTTTACACTCTGAAAGGCACTGAACCCCAGAATTTAGTAAGAGTTTTCGAAGCTTTTCACATTACGCTGCATGGATTTTATAGAGGGCAACTTGCAAAGAAGAAGATGCTTTTAACATTTCTAAAAGATCAACAGCAGCTCCTGTCCAAACTTAACACACTACAGTTAAATTATTAGTAAAAATAAATAAATAAAAATAAAATAAAATAAAACGAACACACAAAACAATACAAATAATTCTCATGGCAAAAATCATCTTTTTCTCACACCTTTGTCTGTTGTTCTTTCTGAACAACCACAGCAGCGTCGGACCAACTTTGTTTTCACTCCCAACAATAACATTACACTTCATTCTTTATTTCAACAAGTCTAGACTTTGATAATCACTCAAAAAGTGTGTTTCAGTTGTTCAGGATTTACTAATGAATTTTAGACTAGGGAAAAGGTAATGAAAAAGTAGATTTCTAGCAGAAGATGCTGTAAGTTCTGCTATTGGTTGGTTTGGTTTTCTGTGGCACCAGTAAAGTTATACTTCTTGGTTTCATTATGGGAGCAGTGAGGTGAGGCAGATGTAAATCAGCCTAACTTTAGATCAAGAACAGCCCTAAACCACATGTTTTACATGGAAATAAAAATACAGAGAAATAAATTCTAAGAAGTTACCTTGTGCTGTGACAGAGATGCCCAAGTTGCCCAGCAGCGCTGCTCCAAGCAGGAGAGATGTCATGGTGTTTATGTGGTTTGTGGACGACCAACGTGCAAATGTTCACAACGAGCCACACTGGACTGGTGCTGTTGGAAACACCCTTGCCTTTAACATGCCATCAACTTCCCCCTTCCCCTTCCTTTTATGGCATTTAGGAGACAGATATAGGATATAATGTTACTTATTTGATGTAATAAGATGTTTTTTTTTCCTGTGTTTTTTACAAATCGTACAAAAGGATCCAAAACAAAAAAGTGTCAGATCACGTTACTTGTGTGCCACCCAAATGTGTGCTAAAGTATTGAATATCATGACTTTTCTGGGTCATTCCTGCCGAAGTCAATTTTAAAACACAAAAGACACAAAGCTCTTACAATAGCAGTAAACCTGAGGATACTTGAGTCCCCCCTCATTCTTTGTATTCTGCTAGGAAAATGGGTTTACTGAAACTCCTTCTAAACTGCTTTTACTGCATCAGCAGTGTGTTTGGGATTTCGGTCATGCTTAAAAATTAAGCTGTTGCCAATCTGATGCTTGCGATGTATTGTTGGTACCACAATCTGATGGCACCTTTCTGTGTTCATTATTCCATTTTTTAGCAGTGCAACTTCTTTTTCAGCACTTATCCAGTTTCCTCAATTTTTTTAGGGACAGAAGTTTTCACCTTATAGCTCTTTACAAATCACTTTGTTGGCAGAAAATACCACTTTATGCCTGCCAAACTGTTATCTTTGGCATTTTTGTATATTCACTAAAGAAATCAGATTGTATGCCTTTGTGATAGGCTGGCAATAACAAAGTGTAGAAGGCTCTGATTTAAAACTGGCCAATTGATAAGTGTGGGCACGTTCAAGGACTGGACTAAAATTTGAAAATAAAAAAAATTGGGTGAAAAACATCAACACAACTTAAAATTTCAATATTTTGTTTGGCAAAATTGTGTCAATACAAGGACACCAAATATTGATATTTTATTAAATAAATTAAAATACTCTGGGAATACTACTCCTTCCGAGATAACATTAGCTAAGGAAACTTATTCGAAGCTAATGGCTTAGACACCCCAGCAAAAATAGGACAGCAACTTCATTGCATCTAGAATAAGTGGCTGCGTGGTGACTGTGTTGAATTTCTTCACATTCTGTGACAGATTGTGGCGACTAAATAGTTGTCCAAAGCCATTCAACGGGTTACCTGATAAGAGGTGAACTTTCCAAAAGAAGTCGCTGTCTGCCTTGGATTGACTAAAATCACTTTCAGGGAGATTGTTGAAGGTTTGCAAATAAATATGGTCTATTTTCTAAATGCAGACAGTTTTCTAACATGTTGCCATCTTTGTCAGTGAGCACAACGTGAGGGAACTCAACTGGCTGGCTGTTGGTTGCATTCTGGTTACATTACTGTATAACAGGAAACTTGGTCAGCATATTGGAAAATGTTAAAAGTCACATTAATTTCATATTGTGAGTGAAATATTGTGCTAATAATAATAATAATAATAATAATAATAATGTGGGTGTCTGGTGATTCCCACCTCATCTAAAAATAAATGAAAAACCAGCCAATATTGAAGCAAAAACACAGACATGGTCATTTAGAAAGACTGGAGAATTTAAGTAATCTATTGCTCAAGATCACTTTGTTTGTTTGTTTGTTTGTTTTTTAAAATACAAGAAACTCTGGCTCTTTAGAAGAATTGGGTTAACTCACTACTTTTGCACAGTTCTGTATAATGCAGTGCATTGTGTGAAATGGTGCATTTCCCATTAATCTCAGTGTCAACATGGAAACACCTTTAGAAACCCAGATGTAGGTTACTCCTGCTAAGGCCTTTGTTGGTTCCCTGTCGTTCAGGAGGATTACCACACTGCCCCATTTCTGGTCTACCCAGTTATAAGCAATGCTAATCCTTGTGTAAGAGTTTACTGGAAATCTGTTACATAATGATTTCCTATGCATGACCTGCCCCTTTTCATCACACTTCATATTTCCACTCTGTGTTCATTATCAGGTATATTGCCACCAGTGAGTATTTATAGCAGCTGTTATTAGGTAATGCAGAACATGAACCTATGCAAATTACTTTATTATTTTATTTGACATTATTGCAGCTAGACTTCATCTTTTCTTTTTCTTCATAATTTAGCACAGGGGCAAACCCTTCAGCAGCCTTTCAGGATTTGAAAAATATTAATTTAATTTAAAACAAAACAAAATATAAAACGTTTTTTTATACTAATTAACTGGTATACCGATAACTGGTTACACTCTACTACATATTAAAGTAGTTGCGAAAAACGTAAGTGGAAATTAACATTTGAAATAGTTAAAAGTAATTGAAAAAAAAATGAAACATACTGTTTAACAACAAATTTAAAGCTGAAAGCTACAATTTGTGGATATGCAGATGAAAGTTTGAAAAAAGTAACAAATACATATTAAGCAGCTACATGGTATGTGTAAATGTTAAGCTCATTTAATTTGTTAGCTATTAATATTGAATGTGGTAAAAGTGTCATGGACAATATGTTCCTGGAAGTAATAAATAAGCAACTAATTAACTACGTATGTAAAGAAATGGCAAAAGTTAAACATAGCAGTAAAATGTGTAAGCTTATATCTATTGAATCAAATAGTGTTTCAATAAACAAAGTATATGCAACACATGAGATAGCATCTAAAAGTAAAAACAAATAACAAAACAAAATAAGAAGTTGAATAAAGTAAAGGATAAATTCTGGATACTAGTAATAGATCAATGGAGAAAAGATGAAACGCATTTGGTAAAATATTAAAGCAGGTAAAACAGACAAACATACGCACTTCAAAAGCTAATATTAGATGTCAGCAAAGTAGCCTAATAAGTAGCAAATAGTAAAAGCTTAAATGCTGTGGGTGAAAGGTTAAAGTAGCTGAGAGCAAGAAATATACAAATGTAAATTACATCCATTGAATTTTGAAGTTAAAAGCAAATCGAACACACCAACTCTGAAATCGTGATTAAAAAAACAAAACAAACCTCTTAAAGTATCTGAATTTATAAGTTTTAGTCATTCAGGCCTTTTTGTCTTTAACACATTCTTGCAGTCGAATTGGTGTCTCACTGGGCTTTATAGATATCTGCAGCTGGGTATCATTGCATATCAGTGAAGATGTACAACACTGCCTAAAACATGTATAATGTAAATACAACTGGGCCTGGTACAAAACCCTGTGGAACTCCTTAATTAACCTTAGGGTGTTAAAAGCTCCATTTATTTGAACAAGTCTAATGGAGTCTAATAGCTTTTTAAAGCTCTTAAGAATAAAGGCTATGAGTACTTGCTTCTAAAAGTAATGGTTAAATGGTGACACTATAAGGTAGCAACAAGGGCCTAAAAGTAATGTGTGAAAAGTGCAGCAGGCAAATGGTTAAATGGGTGAAATTAATAGAGAATAAAAAGGCAACAGTAGCATTTAAATAAATGGATAAATGGTAAAGAGTTAAAAGTTACGGTTAAAAGATCTGGTTATAATTGGTAATAGTGGCATTTTGTTTTAAGAAGAAGGATGAATACAAACAGGCTGTAATTGACATAAAATACATTTTGGCTATATCAACTTTGTTAAAACTAAATTTCAACTGAAATTGATTTCAGCACATAAAACACGTTTTTTTTAACTTGGATTTGGTTTTGCAGGAATTCATCTGATAAACCTGTGAAGACACAGATAATGAAATCTGTTACCGGCAGAATAAAAAGAAGGTGTCCATTTTACCCACACAAAGCAAAGAGGAAGGAAACACAACAGACACACAAACACAAAGGAGGTCCCCCGCCTGTTACTGGTGTTACTGGATGCCGAGGAACAGCTTGGGCAGCTTAAATGTCAAAATACCACAGGCATGAGCATTTCTTCCCTTACATGGTGACAAAAACTGATAAAGTGATTTATACTACTACTGTAGGCCCCACTACAATAAACAATCAACATAATGACACTGCAAATGTCAACTTCCCTTCCTTAATGCGTAATATCCACGTACAGTAACAGCATAAAATTGTTGCATGATGTTTGACATTAACGTCAGTTAATCTGTCACATAGATTAACTGCCTTTATAAGAACAGGACAGATGCAAATTCACACAGTTCCACAATTTATTGAAATTGCACAACGGAGACCAGACAAGTGCATTAAACGGCATTAGTAAATTGGACATAATGAAATAACCACATTGTATTACTTTTTATATATGAAGTATGTTATTACAAGGGATAATCAGATAAAAAGCACAGCATTATTGGGTATAGAGCATGTCACTGTAATGAGTTCTAGGTTTGATTGTAGCTGGACCTTCACAGCATGCCATTTTCACTATTCTCCATTGTCTGTTTAAGAAAGGCACATTAAAAAAATAATCTAGTGCAAGGGTTGAATTGTTTGGCAAGTTAAAATAAACAAACAATAAACAAAAACATCACATAAGAACAAACTGCAATCATACAGTCCCTTTAAACTGGTAATTAGACCCAACCTTTGTCATGTGAAATTTAAGGACAATAAAATGTTGCACAAAAAAAGAATAAACAAGAAAAAGCACATTCTTCCTGAAAATTGAAAAACCAAAGCAGAAAAGTGTTGTAAGTGCTTTTGTTTATTAGATCAGCTAATGTAAGGTTCCACAGCTGTTCTGGTAGTAACTAAAAAACTTTTTCTATAACTGTTAGTCTACCAGTGTGTGGAGGAGTAAAACGGCGAATTACAGTAACTGACTTGCATTACTGTACAGATTAATTCGTTTCAGTATTTGATTGTTATACCTGATTAAGTTCCAACTTTTCAAAGATGCCCAGTGTGCTGGCCCAAAGTTGGGTATAAGAACATGAGTTCAGTTTGTTATTTGCCTAATAAATAACAATATGATTTTTAGTTTTACATAAGTGTAACAAATTTATAAAAATGTGTGACTTCTAGTTTTTAATGACAGGTGGTCTAAGAAATTTGTTAAGCACCATTACATTTTTTGTTGTGCAACAAAAAGCATTTTACATTTGAATTTTTTGCTGTTTGTAAAGAAAAAAACAAAACAAATCATACATTTCCCATATATTCCCTTCAACCACATCTTCCATGAAGAAAAGCTAAAGCACACGCCTCATTTAATGTATAAATGTCATAATATACAAACTGATTTCTAACTAATATAACACAAGCATAAAAGGGAAAGAAATGAATCAGATAGAAAAAGAAAGTGCAAGTAATCATCAAGAGTCTCCAGAGCAAATCCAGTATTCTGACTACCTGGCTCAATAACTGCCAAATATGCTTGTATATGAGATGCCCACAGATATATGGACTGTATTACACAAATATTTACAGTGTGTGTTATTGTATAGGAGCCACCATTCATTTTTGGATGCGTCTGATTATTGGATGGTTTCTGTCACCCTGATGATCTATGATGTAAGGCAGGAATGTAAACAGGATTTCAATTTCCTCTTTACGTCTTTTAAGCCCAAAGTTCCCTGTAACATTTCAAGTGCTTCCACTACTGAGGCCTCGTCATGAGGAAAAAGATGAAATTAATAGTTTTACTTTACAATTCTTTTAAATGGGATTTAGCCTGTGCAGAAACATAACATAATAATGCATTCAGCTTTTCTATTAACCCTGACTAAGACAAATAACCCTTACAGGTAAACAGGTAGATTTCCAGCATAAGAAGCTCCTCAGTCTAATCGCACATATGGGCACTCATACTGATCAGGCATTTACACGTGTCACCAAGTCTTTTCACATTTTCAAAATGTGAGATCCTGTGAACAACATCTGGTGCTAACTTATATGTAGCCTTACATTTACTCAGATGTGACTGGGCCTCGGTAGCCCTTAGCCAATTCATCTGGACCCAGCGCCACCACCACTGTATCACGCCTCTCATAACCAGAACCAGGATCCTCATCACCAGAACCAGGATCCTCATCACCTAAATCGGTGTTGCCTACCATGTAACCAGGACCCTCCCCATTTGGTTGCCCCTCCTCTATGACATTAGACATATCTCCATTGTCCGACACCCCGATGGGCAAGCGGAAGTCATAATCGGTAATTCCGGTCCTGTCCTCCTCTTCTTTCTGTGGGAGTAAAGGTGTGGGCGAGGAAGGCTCCACTTCATCACACCTCTCTAAACACTCCACAGGGTCAACAGTCACCGATTCGGGTGTACTCGTGTTCCAGATAGAGGGTTTAGGGATCTAGACACAAAGAACAACTACTCAGTATGTGCTGAAATTTAAATCCCCCTCCACCTTCAGTGGGGATACATTATTTTAACAACTACAAACTTTAAATAACTCCTGTGTAATGTAATTAGAGCTGGTAGATTGAGATTACCCAAGGTTTGATGAAAGAAGAAGTTCTAGGCTTGGTAAGTTTTTGGTATGCCATGAACAGGATCACCCCGAATGTAGCCACAGCCAGTATAACACTCACGACGTAGACGGCGGTAAAATCTGGACAAGACAGAGAAATAGAGGGAGAATTTCTTTTTCTTTTTTCTTTTACAGTAAAACAGCTGTACACAAATACACACACCCACCCCTGTGGTAGCTCCATAAAACGTATAAAATATGGATGTAGCTTTTGCATCTATAAAGTAAAGCCAGCGCCAAAGTGCCTTAAATCTGTGGTTGATACCTGTGGTTGTAAAAAGACTTCTGGTCCTACAGAAGACAATGGGAAACCAACTTTTCACTTATTTCCTGTTGACATACTGAATAAAAGTCCAATTTATAAATCCTGGTCGCACTATGAAACAAGCTTTATCCACAGAATTCCAACAGGCTGACAACTCAGGCCTCAAATGCCTGAATTGCTCAACTGACATCATGGTGCTGATTACATCTGATTATTCAAATAAAACGAGAAACTTGTGACTGATGACTGTTCATTCTCATTCTGACAGGATGAGCCCATGATGCTAACAAGTTCCCGCTTCCTCTGAAACACCTCCTCCTCCTCCTTAAACTCCAGTGTTGATTACATCTTTTAAACTGTCTATAGGTAGCTCAGATTTATTGTGCTCTCCTAAACTTTTCTTTTTCTTTTTAGTTAAATAACAGAAAAGAATGTCATTAATCAAAGGAAGTCACTGCCTGAGGGATATAACCCCCCCCCCCCAAAAAAAAAAAACCCCCAAAAACCTTTGGTTCCCATTTTGTTAGTTTTAAATGTCTTTATTTTAATGACTATCACCTGATAAAGGTAATTTTCCTTGCTTGTTTTTTGCAAGCTCATTTTTGTTAAACCAGCTTTTTTCAAATCTACTCAGGAATTTTTTTTCCTAATATTTTGATGAGCTGTTTAAAACCCAGACAGAATACCATGGGTGCAGTGTTTCATGGAAATGTCGTTGCACTCACACTACAAACAACGTGCAGTCACATGAAAAACAGCGTGATTGGAATTGAAGCCATGTTGTTAGAGGCTGTGTTCAGTTCTTCTTACCATCTCTTATTTTACACAAAAGAAAAGGTAGGCGTAAGAAATGTCAACTGTGCTCCCCACAATGGCAGTTTGAGTAAATCATAAATTGTTTACTGCTCTTAAGAAAAGCGATGAGAAAACCTTAAGAAACAAGAAAGAAAGAAAAGATTTTACTCAACTGCTTTGTAATGGTTTGTGGAATGGCTCGGCACAGTAGAGTTGTGTAGATTTAACCAATATTCCTTGTGATGTTAGTCCGGTGATGTTCACACAGTGTTCCTGTTGTGCTGCATCCACTGGCAGTGTCTTCTCACACACTCTTTCTTCACAGTTAAATGAGTAGGTCTGCACACACAAGAATTTTGAATAAAATATAACATAAAATATAACAACAAATATAACACCGACACAAATATTTTTACACGAGGCCAGGAAATGTTATGTGTATGGCTGACTATGACAGCAAAGTATCATATAATATGTATTTACTCTCCTTTTCAAATCCACCCAAAAAACTATTAAAAAAATAAAATAATGGGATGTCTAATGGGATGTCATACCAACAGGCTAAGAAACAAAGACGTATTTATGAATTTGAGATCCAAAATTGAGCTTTACAGCAGAAAAATATTTTGTTACAAGCAGGAAGAAGAAGAAATAAATCAAACATAAAAATGTCTATTTTATGCCACTATATTTCTGAGTTTAGCTGTGTTATAGTAAAGACATGACCAGTATTATGTTTTCAAAGGGCCTTAACAAAAAACAAACCAAAATGCAGGAGCTTGCTTAGTGTTCTTCCTACAAAAAAATTTGGTGTGCAACAAAAAGCACTTTGCTTTTTAACGCATTCGTTATAAGTGAGATTTAATTGACTCTAGTTTAAAATACACTTTATGAATTATGCTCATGCTACCTCCCCAAAGGCGCAATTCAAAACTGATGCTAACATATTTCTAGCAGCTAACGAGACAAAACGATTTCCTGACATTGGTGAAATCCAAAGTTTCTGGATAGCTAGCAACATTTTCTTGGCATTAACTAGTGATGCAGCATCAGTATGTCCTGTTTCTGATGACCACATATGAAATTTTTTTTTACTGTTTGTTCAACTTTGTAACAATTCCTTAATATGTTTGCTTTAAAGGAGAAAAGAAAAAGAAAAAAGGAAGACAGAACTGACCTGATTGAGGATCTTGACTTTAAAGAAAGAATCCAGGCTGTCATTGTTTTTAAAACATTTCTTTCTATTTTTTTTCATCTTTTGGCAATGAAAGAAAATGGGATTCTCAAAGCTGATATGGACCTTGTTATCTCGCTGGGCCGTGACGTTAACAGGTGGAAGATCCAAATAACCTGGAAACCAACAGGACCAACAAGTTTTAATCAGAAGTCACTTTTGATTACAAGTACGGTCAGAAGTTCAGCATTTGATCAAATGTTACCCATCCCTTCTTGAGCTATGGTGTTTAATAATGAACCTTACTATATCACAATTAACGTGACCTTTTGAATTTGAGATATTATGTCTGTGTGAAATTCTGTGATAGTGTGTGAACTCTTTAAGCTATGGTCAAAAACAATGCATAGTTGTTTATTTATTTTTATATAAATCTATATTTCTCTCTATTTAGAGATTCTTTATGTAAACACACATATATATGTGACAGATAAAGACAAATAAAAATAAATACACAAATATATATTGTCCTTATACACACACACACAGACAGACACACACACACACACACACACTCACACACACTCACACTTTGTTCCAACTGAATTTTCGTGGAAATAGCTGAAAGTGATTCCATCGTCTGACGGGGCAGGTTCAGACTCACTACCGTTAACCACAGCAGTTACGGCGACATAATAGCTGTCTTTTGGGTGTGAGAGGAACGACAGATCGGTTTGAAGAGCTGGAGTCATCCACATGCGACTGTCAGGGGGACTGAAGAAACAAATGAGAAAATGTAATTAAAAACTTTGAAGAGACCTTAACAAGCAAATAACTCTTGAGTGACATTAAAAATACAGTAGACTGCAATTAAAAAAATAAAAAGACTTTATCTTTATTGCAGCTTGAAACACACTTCTGATTGACAGTGTATATATACGCTTAGGTTGATAAGTGAATAATGACAGATATTTGCCTCTGTACACCTGAACTGAAGTGCACAATTTTAGTTTTATATTATGGGCTTTCACAAAAACCGTAACCGTTTTAAATACATTTTTATCCATTTTTTTTTTCTTATACAAAGTTTTTGTATTATCACTGATAGTCTCTGAAGTAGAACCAGAGTATGTAATCCTATGAGGACAACTGTAGTGTACCTTTTTTAGAGGCTCAAAAAAACACTCTCAAAAGTTCAAATCTGGTCTACAGCCAATCAGGACACAGAATACAATACACTGTGGAAAAAAAGAAAAAGAAAAGCGTATAAAGTGTGTAGTGAGGGGCTTTAAGTCTTACAACATCTATAATAATTTCAAAAAATAAAGTTGGCTACTTCGCGGATTTCACCTATCATGGGTTATTTTTAGAATGTAACTCCTGTGGAGTAAATGAGGGACCACTGTATCCCATAACACAGAAACTGAAAATGTGCTATAGGAAAAAAAGAAAGGTTTTAGATTAAGACAACTGAAGTGGATTTAAAACTGATTTGATTGTTTTAACATTAAATTTCATGTAGATCACTCCTGTACTTTGAGTGTTCATCTAGGTTCAAACATATATTTCAAATTAAGACGTTCAAAATGCTGTACGATTCCTATGTACTTTCAGGGCCTATAATTTACATTTTTTATAGTATGAAGGTAAAATGTTGCCAGGGCTCATAATTAATATACTCTCCAACAGAGAAAGGCCATAGCACAACGCAAGGTATCAGGAGTGCTTATCAGCTGTAATGAGCATACACACAACTTAAGGTTTCTAACCTAACATTCTTGTTGTGACATAATAGTGCACCACAATCGCACCAATCTTTGAAATATTAATTATTTATATTTGAACAATTAAGATCCTCAAAACATGTTTTTCTCCCTCTGTATCCAATAACCAGCAAAACCAGAAAAAGCACTTTGATGATTTGTCTCCATCCGACTTCAATAATTTTCATAGTATGTGTAATTAAACTTAATTTTCAGAGTTGTTATTTTAGTTTGTTTTAAAGCATCTCAAGACAGACTGGCTGGTAAGCAAAAGACAAAATTCATACTATAGAAATGCGCCAATGTCCAATCTGAATAAGAGCCCAGTTGTGTCTTCAGGGTAGCTCCACTTCAGCACGTTATGGAAATTCCGACACTGAAGGGTTACATTCACTGGTGGCAGCACTGTGGAGAAAAAAAAAGGCAAAATCAGCAAATCACTGTTAGAAATGTGTTGTTTTGGGAAGCATTAGCCTATTGATTCAACATTTACTCCCCAATTGATGATTTTAGTTTCCCTATACATTAAAGACTTCATGAACATTTAGTTACTAAACAGTTTCTCTCTCAGCCGTCACACTGCCATTCACTTACACTCACAAACCACTAGAGGGCATAGTGTGAAAACTAGTGCACCTGATACTGCTGATGGAACAATTTCTGTGTGGTTTCCTTTGTTCTAATTTGTGCCTGTTTAGCTCCACTTGTCCTATATCTGCCTTCCTGAGAGATGATTCAATTCTTAAAATAAATCAGGAGGACAAAGGAGAGTGGAGGCCCCAGAGCCTCCTCCCGATGTGCCCAGATCATCTTACTCAGTAGGCTGCCAGGGGGCATCCTAGTCAGATACTCAAACCCCCTCAACTCGAACCTTTCAATGTGGAGGAGGAGCGGAGAGTAGGGCACAGCATAAATGACCAATCCAACACTTGCCATGACTGTAAAACAAGATTATTTTTAAACCGCATTTTAAGATTAGCTTAGTTAGAGGTGTTGAATAACTACACATAACAAATGTTAAGGAAATCTGTTTATATTTTGTGTGGGGAGTGCTAAGAAATAACAAGAGAATGCCAAGATGTAAACTGGGATATGAGAAAGAGCTGAAGGTCACTCTGACACAGTACCCCCCTTAACTGTAAAGACTGTCAGAAGCTCAGAAGCATACAGACAGACAAGGCCGTGAGAAAACAATGGTCAGATCTGCAGTGCCTTCTGCAAGTCACTGTGACAGTGCATTGATACACACAGACACACGGATTGTTCTGCCACCAGGAGCCTCCAGACAGCTATAAAATCAATAATTAGCTAAGAAAACTGCCAAAACAAAAGTGTATAAAAAAATATTTATGTCAGAGTGACAAATGAAAGTAAGGACGTCTTATGTTCCTGCTGCCTTGTGCCTCCATCTGCTTCTCGGGTGAGAGGGAGGGACTAAGATAGAACAAGAGGATGTGAAGATATAAACTAGGAAATGAGAAAGGGTGAGTCACTCTGGCACAGTACCCCACATAACTGTGAAGACTGTCAGAAGCTCAAAAGATTGCGAGCAAAGTGCAGGACCGTACCAATGTTTATAAACAAGACCATCAAAAAAAACAGAACAAACACTTCGCTGATATAATCTGCAGCACCAAAAAAAAAAAAAAAAAAAAAAAGCATACATTTGCAGCATTGCACAAAACTCATTTAAAAGCATGACTAATTAAATCTCAATAGAAATTCTTTACCCAGAGCATGCTTATACAGGCCTGACACTTTACCACACCTACAACAGACATGCTTCATCACACTGCACGGTTAACCACACTTCCCTCCAAACGTCCATGCCAGCTACTAATAAATTAAGTTAGATTTATTTATAAATTATGAAGCATTTTCTGGTTTGAGGCATATGTCAATTAGACGCACATGGCATGACGATGCTTTGAAGTCTGTTAATTTCCCTGACAATACAAATAAAGCTAGATGTGTTCATTCAAACAAGAGTTTAAAAAAAAAAAAAAAAAAAAAAAAAAAGGTCAGTGTACCTCAGTTTCAAAGCTGATTTAATGATTTTAAATCTCATGGGAGTTACTGAACATGCCACGAGAGTTATGAGTCACATTGTACATTTAAGAAGAGGAGGAGGAGACATCCCCCCCCCCCCCCCCCCCCAAAAAAAATATATATAACACGTACATATCAGTTTTCCTTCCTCTGTGAACAGACATTCAATCACATTCACAAAGTAATACCCGCCCACGGAGGCAAATTTAAACGTTTAGCTGTGATGTTGAGAGTGAAAGAAAAATCACTGGTGGGAGCATACACACTGTAAAGAAGTGACAACCGCAACAGTAAAATTGGCGGCTGAGGGTTGTCACCACAATCTGACACATGCACATACTAAGAAAATGAAATGAAAGTGTTTCTAACAGTTTCAACACCGTTTACAGATCTGACACTGAAAATGCAGAAGGCTTTTAGTATTGAGCACTACAGATAAATACCATAAGACACCAGCAACTTAACAGTTTTCACCAACAAGGCCACATCCCACTGCAACCAACCAAAACAAAACAAAAAGCCCAAACCCAAGACATAAATTAAAGTAAAATAAAAAACACTGATTATGCAAACTGCTTTGCAAGCCCTGCTGTAGTCCCCACCTTCCATTTGTTCATTTAAAATTTGGATTTAAAAACTGTAAGACAAAAGACGAAAAAAACAAAACAAAACCCTACAGCGGCTTTCCGGATGACTTCAAACCATACTGGGGGAAATTACAAGATTGAGTTAGTGAAGATAACATATAGAACAAACAGTAGCCGGCAGCGCTCACACACTTGTGCTTACAAAGCAAAAAGTGTAGCAGAGGCAGGAAGAGAAAGCAGATGGCATTTGAACTGAAAATGAAGTTACTTGTGGTATGGAAAGTACAAAGTGACTGAAAACCTGAAGTGTGTTTTCAAATTTATTCAGAGAACAGTCATTCAAATCACGCAGGTTTACAGATACAGAGACGACTTCATCTTAATTTTAGTACCCAACAGCGTTCTGACTTTGCAAATGCACGTTCATTCTAATGAAAGCAAAGCTCACTTAGCACCTTGCATAACATCCAAACGCAGATATTTTTTTTTTCAGCCAGAGGCACTGAACAACATCAAAATATTTTACAGGAGGAAAGAACGAAAACAGATAAAGAGATCGACAGGGTGATAGACATACTCTGAAACTGCTTTTAAAAAAAAAAAAAAGTCCCCCCCAACACACACACGTATATATAAAACACATTTTAAACCGTTTATCTAAATTACACAGCCCACATGGCTTTCCTGTCTGCAGAGTATCAGCCATGTTCATTTTGTCAACAAAAAAACAAACAAACACTGCCAGCACTGCTGTAAGGCTTCATTACACCAAGGTGAAGTCAAGAACGAATACAGTTTATGCAAGTACTCTTATTGTCTTAAAATGTACTTTCTTTGTTTTAACCACCATCAGATACAAGTACATTATCATCTCCAGAAGACAGCAAAAATACAACTACAAAATGTTTGGTGACCATTATTAAACAAGAGAAATAGAAGAACTTACTAACTATTCTGTGTTAGACTGGTTAAGTGTAGGTCAACAAGCAGGAGAAACAAGCTAAGCCAAAAATAACTACATACAGCCACTAGGAGTCTTGCGTGGAAGTCGGTAATATAGGGAGTGCAGAATTATTAGGCAAATGAGGCTCGAAAGCCTCCTACCAATTAAGCATATTAGGTGATGTGCATCTCTGTAATGAGAAGGGGTGTGGTCTAATGACATCAACACCCTATATCAGGTGTGCATAATTATTAGG
>NW_024582407.1:2331869-2341647 GCF_018398535.1 Haplochromis burtoni | reverse complement strand
AAAAACTACTTCCAAAAACATTCAGCTTTGATATTAATGGGTTTTTTGGGTTCATTGAGAACATGGTTGTTGTTCAATAATAACATTATTCCTCAAAAATACAACTTGCCTAATAATTCTGCACTCCCTGTACAAGTAAATGAGGTCTAGTCTAAACTCCCTGGTTTTGGGTGGGATGCCATTTCAGAAGAATAGATCAGATTCTAGTGAAAATCAACTCAGTTAGTCATGATGAAATCCAGCTGGCTGCCTACCTCACAGATGTGGGAAGCAGTAATGACTTTTTTCAGGAACAGTGTTGCATCAGAGTAATGTTATTTAGGAAATCAATATAGTTACTGTCTGTTAGCAAATTACTGCTATGACAGTATTTCACAACATTTGACATTCTCCTAATACAAAGTTTTCATACTGGCACGCTTTGGACAAAATATACTCTGTGAATGATAAATGTATTGTTACCTAAATCTGATATCTGATCTATATGTTGGTCAAGCTTGAATAACTTTTCCGGAGAATCAGTTTTTGGTGTATGAAGAAGAAATTCATGACTTAACCATTGCTAAACGTCAGAGACAAAGGATCTGTAATCGGATCTGACTAATTATGATACCACTGTGAGTAATCATGAAATATGCAACAGAACCACAAAACCTACCAAATAACTTCTATACTGCTGCTCAGGTTTAACGCTAAATAAAAATCACGTCAACTGGTCCACCACAAACATACATGCCTGCATCACTCCGCCAGCGTGACATGTTTACTTTTTGCATATCAACACTTTGGTTATTTACTTTGTTTTTTTTAATCAGTAAATAACAACAGATGGTCAGTATAGACTCGGCATAAGGGTTGTGACTTCTCTTTGTGGGTTTCTAACACAAATATATTCAGTCAAGTAATCCAAATAAAACTGTTTTACTAGCACTAAGCTGGGACTTCACAAGGTTGTATTGCTGCAAATACTCATTAAGCTATGAAAAAAAATTTCTGACTACTTTGTGTCTTACAGTAAATAGTTTCCCTTGCTTTAACTGGCACAGTGCAATGCACACCTTCCCCCCAGGACAGACAGCATGCATGCACAAGATTGCGCATGCACGTTGTTTGCCAACCGCCATTAAACACAGAAACAGAAGAATGGACTAATGACTACTCTGCGTTTGACTGATTAAGTGTGGGCCGACAAACAGATTGAAAGTTCATGATTAATACAGGAGACAGTTATTACGGTTGTGCTGATGGATGATGACATTGCATTTGAGACACCAATGCCCTTAACCTCCTCTTCAGTTGTGTGTGTGAGAAAGCATGGTGAAGAGTGGAGGGGAGACAACTGAGACAGATCAAAAAGTTAAGAGTCAAGCTAATTAATAATTATTATGCCTTTAGGGGTTTTGCTGAGATCCGTCCAATTTTGTTACCCACTTACTGCAAATTTAAAGTTTCCTGCTAGCTTGTAAACCTCATGCTGGAAATGAGAATCAACTCCCTTTGAGTGTTTATTGTCTTCGCACTAATGTGCTTTTTCTCTGTTTGGGGCCCATATTGTGCATAAGAAGAGAGGAAAGTACTTTCCTAATGCGTACACATAAAACCTTGCGACCTCTGTGACTCATCATCTGCAGTCACAGAGGGGGTGTCTCACTAACAGTACAGTAACACTAACATGTGACACGACATCCAAGATTCACATTTGAAACATTTTAACATCCCAGTTTCAGATTCCCCCCCAAACACAATCTTTCAATTAAACAAATGTTCAGTTTAAACATGCAACCTTCAAAAAAACTAGAAAGCAAATTTCTATTTCAATTTAAAACAGGAACCCTCAATAAAGACTGGGTGAGCCTGCCTCAGATCATCTGCGAGTTTATGATGCGCCCATAATATTGGCGGAGGTAACGGAGAAGAAAATCAGTGAATATCTCAGCAGATGGCTTGGGTTGCCATGCAGCCTGAGCAGTACAGTACATCATTATGCAACTTCCATTTAAGTCCCCCTTATTGGAGAAGCACTCGAAGGACCCTTTAGGGAGCTGGAGATGCCAGAAAAAAGGCTGAGGCAAAGGCTGTTCAAAGAGCTTTCCAATCCCCCAATACAACAAGTTCCAGGGCAGGAAAGGTGGCTACTTGTCTGAGAAGAGGAGAGAGCAGTAATGGCTAAGGAAAGAACCAGTAGGATGGCAGGCAGCAGGAAGCTTGAATGAGATGGGAGAATACAGCTGAATGAAGCCTCACTTTGATAGATCAGGTGAAGAGAGCATTAAAATTCCTAATCCAAGCTATATATGACTTTATCTTGTCTAACCCGGCAAAGCTCCAAATACCAGGGACCTCCACAGGAAGTAAGCTGCAGAGGCTCTCTACAGAGCCTGTATAATTCAGAGCATGAGTTGGCCTGGTCTAAGATCAGCCATCAGGACTACAATAGAGGCAGCAGGAAGAGCTTCCAGGTGGTTGTGCAGCTGCAGCTTAAAGCTATTGAAACAAGTTGGGTCTTGATCAAACAAATCAAACAAAGCTAGATCACCTGAGTAAAGATTCATGAGCACAAAAGTTTCTTCTTGTTGTATCAAAACAGTCAATAATTTTCTAACAAAAAAGATAAAGAGAAAAGCAGTATATTTTAAAAACTGCAGGAAATAAAAAATCAAAAGTTAACAGAAACTAACCTGACAGTCACCAAATGTTTGATCTCAGCTCAATAGTTTTATATTCATGATCATTTCCTGTTTTCTACAAATTTTAGCATTTCACACAAATGTTCTGCAGTTTAATTCCCAGCATTGAGTCTAATTCCTGTAAGCGGTCACCAGACTACAGTGAGTTTTTCTTTCACTGCTTATTATGCCCAGAGCCTGTTAGATCTGTTAGAAAAGAAAAATAAATGATAGAAGCTTAAAGTAAAGGTGTGGTTTGTGTGTGCGTCTGCTTTGTTTGTTTTAGGAAAGTCCCAGGCACAGTCACAGTGACTTATCACTTTAAACCAAGTTTCAGGACAATACCAAGCATTTCAAATAACTCCGTGGTTGGCAGATCATGTGGCTCCAGAGGTCAAAAGCAGGCTGTCCTTCACAGAAAACTGCCAATAACAGTCTTTACTCCCTAAAGAAATCTGCACTGTGTGAAAGCCACAGTGCCAAATCAAACCCCCAACAGCATGTCAATATATACCTGAGGTTCACACACTCGCCCACAAGACCCTTCTGAAATTGACAACATTCAGGGTGTACAAAGGGTGAACCGCAAAATACAGAACCATTAGTAAACGACAGGATAGCGACGCTGCACACAGTATCTTTTGGTGTTTTAGCGTGCATGGTGGGTTCACAAATAATTCAGCATAAGGCTGAGCGTTATGAGGAAAATCTAATATTGTGATTTTTTGGGGGTTATATCACGACACACGATCACACTATTTTTAAATAACCTCCAAAAACAAATGTTATTTTCTTCCTTATAATGCTTAACATTTCACTGGTATACTCAATCAAATCAACTATTCCTTGTTTAGTTTTTTCTACTTTGAATACTAAATTTTTTTGAATTAATTAAAATGTTTTATTTTACAATTTTTTTATCATATTTGCCTTCACAGGTTTTCCCCAAATGACAATACTGTCACACAGTGTCTCTTTCTGTGGTTAACACTCGACCTTTAACAAATAAAAGATCATAACAATAAAAAAGTACATTGAGCTAGAATTCACGAGACAAAATTAAACAACTGAAAATAAAAAGGTCCGTTTTTGTGCTTATGACATATACAAATTGTAAAATAAAAAAAATGTGATGACCTCAAATTACAGAAACAAAAGTCTAGATAGCGAGTATGAAAACGACTGACCACGAACAGTCACAGGCATCGCAGCTGATTTGTTTAACTTTTTTTTTGGTGTGTTGGAGACGTTGACATGTGAAGTTTAAAGCGTCTTAATTTTGCAGTAGATGACTTCTCAGCTGATGGAAAAAATATGTGGTACTGCTACCCTGCAGCAATAGTTTTATGGCATGTTTTGTAAATTACCACATCTTTTTCAACATCTTCCTTGTGAAATCCAAACGACAGCGAGTCTTTTCCCTATCTGGTAGGGCTCACCACAGTGTACCAGGTAGAAAATTGTCTGGTCGGGAGGGAGGCATGAATTATGCATTCACAGCATGTGGGAGAAAAAAAAACAAAAAACTGCATTACATGCAGACAGCTTAATATTGCCATGGCAATTTATGCTCGATGGCAGGGTTGGGCAGTATAAATGGTATATGGTAGAAACGATAGAAATTTGGCCAACAGTAGAGATTTTGACTATACCGCGATAGCATCCTGCCATGGTAATGGTAAATGGCCTGCATTTGTATAGCGCTTTTACTCAGTCCCTAAGAACCCCAAAGCGCTTTACACTACATTCAGTCAGTCACCCATTCACACACACATTCACACACTGGTGACGGCAAGCTACATTGTAGCCACAGCTGCCCTGGGGCGCACTGACAGAGGCGAGGCTGCCGGACACTGGCGCCACCGGGTAGGCAACCTGGGGGTAGTATCTTGCCCAAGGATATTTGGCATGCAGCCAGGAGGCAGCCTGGGATCGAACCACCGACCTTCTGGTTAGTGGCTGACCTGCTCTGCCACCTGAGCTACAGCCACCCATGCAATTGCGTCCAACTTTAGTAACCCTACAAAAATCTCTGCTGTTTAGTTTTCTGTCTTCATTTATGTTGGGAGTGATAGCAGAGCTGTACGTTTTACTTTTTTCAGAAATCTCTCAGTCAGAACATGTTATATCCTGTTTAGCTGGAAACCAGCGAGCTAACTTCCTGCTAACTTCTAACTCCATTGAATTTAATAAATTGTTTTCATGGATGCCTGGATGTTAAACTTAATTGTTATACCTGGTAAAGCAGCAACGCTGATCATTTTATTAAAGATGAAAGAATTTTGACAGTTTTTAACTCTCAGTGATGCTGCTGTGTTCATTTGACTTTGGGACCTGAAGAAGACGGAGTTTTGGACCCAGATTACTCTGCAAGGCTCCTGACTACGGCAGCTGTAATGCTCCAGCAATCCATCAAGCAGTACGGCTTCATAGCTTACCAAAGTCGCACTAAAACATTTTTGACAGATTTCTGCGTGCTGTGTAAAATCGGTTCAAGGTCAGTAAGCACAACCAGAATTCATACATAAGGTACACTGTTGATTTTTGAGAAAATGAAAGGATTTTAAGTGTGCCTTATAGTGTGTAAAATACATTATACAGAAGAAAAGAATATATCACGATATATATCGTTACCGCATATGCTTCAAAGTATACCATGATATGGATTTTAGGCCATTTCGTCCAGCCCTACTCGATGGTTACGATAAAGCCGTTTGATACGTGGAAAAACTCGCGATACACTGAGTATATTCGATATATCACCAACCCCTAATTCAGCACTCTTCACAGCTTCCACTATTTATTTTAAATGCCAAAGACTGCCATTTGATATAATCCATCAGTCTACACAGATGATGTCACAGAGGACTGAAGAAGTATGCCAGAGGTTGTTGTCAGGCCCCTTTTTTAAGAAATGTCCAAAAAAGAAAAAAAAAGAAAAAGAAGAAAAGGGCATACATATTGCTGCCTTTTGCAACAGGAAGCATTGTGTTGCAAGTCTTAAAATATGATTCAGGTCATGAGTTGTTTTCATCAGAACCATGTTTCTGAATTGCCGTCAAAGGCATTCATGACTTCCTGCCGCTACACAACCAGAAAAGTTACTTTTTACACTGAAGAGGAACTTTTTTTTTTTTTAAATCAATGGTGTATTGGATGAGAAAAAAAAAAGACATTTTCTGTGCATTAACAAAAATATTTCTGGTTTTAGAGGGCCTGGTGGCGCCAGTGTCTGGCAGCCTCGCCTCTGTCAGTGCACCCAGGGTGGCTGTGGTTACAATGTAGCTTGCCATCACCAAGTCCCCATTTTGTTGCCCAGCTGAAGAGTCTGGGTATATCCAAACTTGTCCTATTTAAATACATTTTTGGACATTTGGGACACTTAAAGTTTTGCAAACATTTTTATACCCTTGACTCTGACCTCTGAATAAATTTAGCTGGAGACCACTTGATGCCCAAAACAACATTAATTATTTATAATGACTGAACCTTAAATTATAGATGAGCCATCTATTGAAGCTTCCTTCATTATCATTGGTGCTTCCTTCCCTGCATTGTCTATGCAAACATAATTTCTACTTTCATTAACATCAAACAAGTCAAAACAGGGAAGTTAAGTTAGGATTTTTCTTCCTCTGCAGCCAAGGCTGAAAAGATTTCAATTCCTGTCACGATTTTCACTTCATGTGTAAAAAAACAGTGTATAACCAAGGAGGACACAATGCTCAATTAGGGTAATGCGGTTACATCTGTCACATTTCTCTGTGATGTGTCTACTTCTGGGAAATTAGCTTCCTTTGTTAGAACTGTCACACAGGTAGCAAAAGATCTGAGCTTGATTTATACAAAACAGATCCATACTCACAAAAATAACCGTTTATATTCTGTCCTCAATTTCAGTGATAACAGGGCTGCAACAATACATTATTTTTAATGAATGATAAGAGCGGGACAAATTTATACGAGGCCCTTTAAAGCAGTAAAATTAAATTAAATTAATTGTTTAATGGGTCTTATTTTCTTTCAGCAGCAACATAGCTGGGTTTTATTCCTAACCCAAAGCAGGCAGGAAGGCATTTAACAAAAGACCATGACATGGTCATGCTGACTCTTTGACAAAAGATTAAATCCTTGAGTATTTATAGCAGCACACATACAACAAACATCACGCACTCATATAAATGAGGTGTAGATGTCTACAATTAATATCTGTGTGTGTGTGTGCGCGTTTTATCGTCTTTGCAGACTGCACAGGATCAATACTCATTTGGTTGGTGCCTTTGCGATCTGCCATTACCTCACCTCTATGATTTGAAGCAAACAAAGTTAGATCTTGACGTAACCTAAAATTTAATGTGGTGAGATCGTTTAAAACCAGAGTCTCCAACTCCAGTCCTCGAGATCCACTGTCCTGCAGCTTTTAGATGCACATCTACTCCAACACAGCTGAATGGTCACAAACACTGCAGAATACATAATGGGCTTCATTATCGCTTCCTGCCAAGAATTTTGGACAACTGTGGTGAAACACACTGCACAATGAAAGGACTGGGCAACACCTAAAACTACAAAGAGGAAATAAAGAAAAACCCCAGAAAGCTGAAGGGAATCCATTCAATGTCAGTGTCTGTTTTAGTTTGTGCAGTTTATACCCAGACTCATATTAATACCCACAATGAGGCCTAACAGCTAGTTTTAAGTATACCTAATAAGACTGGTGGCCACATATGGAAAACGCAAAAGAGATATTCAAAGATATATAGGCAAAAATAAACAGCTCGTCGTGCTTTAAATTCACTTTTTTTGTTTCCAGCAACAGCTTCACAACACCGTCAATACACGACTACATGAAATAACTTGTAAAATGTAAAATCCAAATATTTTTAACCAGCTCAGGTCTTTTCCTGGCCCTCTGGTGTGGAGGCAACGTTGGACCTTGTTGGACACTTGAATGTTAGACGTGTAAGGTAAACTCTGTAGCCACAAGAACGAACCTCCTTTTTCCTGTAATCTTTCCCTGACAGTGTTAGCCGTTAGCCATGTACCGTGTTTTCCCTGATAACACAGACAGACAGAGAGAAAAAAAAAAACAAACGGCGAAAATATCTCCTGACAAATCATTTTGATTCACACGCTCCGATATCGACGTGTTTACAGTCTCACACGAAGCATTTTAGTACATACTGTAGTTAGCAACTATCATAGCTACTCACCGCTGGAAGCTACCACCGTCATCCAGGAAAAATACAGAAAAACGGCGTGGAATGACTCCATTAGCCCGATTAAAACTTCTTCAGTGTTCCAACTTAGCACTCACAGTTCAGCCTACAGTCATACATATAGCTCGTCTAACGCTTTAACCAACAACAGCTTCACTGTGGAATAAGTGGGAGGAAAACCAGGACTACTGCGCTTGTCTGCGGCTCCGGTGTCATGGTCCCTTCACGGACTGTCGTTTCTTGTGAGAGAGGAAGCAACTTAGCGTAGCGAGAAACCCACAAAAACGCGTGACTAAGACTGGCTAAGTAGCTCATCTGTTTCCACTTTCATTTCACGTTGCTTTGTTTTTTTATGTGTTGTTTTAAGGAACTTATTTAAATGTATTTTCATCTCGAGAAGGGTTTTTTTTTCAGGATTTTTTTAAAACTCCCAAATTGTGTTTTTCTTTCAGTCCAGCAGTGGGTGGAAATTACAGTGGTTGTGATGACGTCTAGGCCACACCTTTTCACTGAAAACAAGTAAACGTAAATATATTGTAATGTAATTATTAAGTAATATTGCATGCAGTAAAAGCTGATGTTTTGGACTGCTTTTTCGTGCATTTTCAGTCTAGTCCTTGTACATGGCCAATTTTACAGGAATTTTGTTTTTGTGTTAAGCCACTAAACACCGGTATATAAATCCCTCGAGCATAAAAAAGACAAGGGATGAACTTGAGTGTGACTATGCATAGCAAACGATTTAGCAAAAAGCCATTTAAAATCATATCTTTTGGGACTTTGTTACTAGCAGCCTTCCACAAAAAGATACAATTTGTTGAATATAATTTGAAAAACATAAAATAGTCATTTTTGCACTAACAAGGCCACTCACAAATAGCTCTTAGTGAAAAAATTGGTATATGTGTGGCATGCAGTCTTCTTGGCGAGTGAGGGGATTTCTAAACCACCAATTCACACCTTCAGCTGATATTGTGATAACAGTTGACAACATTTGCAGGAAATCCCATGTTAAATATACTCCTAACAAACTGCCTAAATACATCTCAGTCTTGTCTAAAGCAAAGCATGTGATAAATCAGAAATCACTTCTCATTCTTTACTTTTCTGAGGTGTTACTATATTTAAACTGGAGGTCTGGAGAAAATACATATGACAGTTAATCAAAACCCCTGCATCTTCTGGGGGGGGGCAATCTGTTGCCAAAGGTAGTCAGAAAGGTTTCTTTGAAGATACACAGTGTTTAAAAACTAGGGAAAGTTTTAAAGTTATTCATATTTGGAGTAAAATTGTAGAATAAACTAAGCTTTGCATTAAAGCCCAAAATGGTACAGGTCAAAAGCAACGTTTTTCTTGTTTACAGTGTACTTTCATTTTATTTACACGTTTGAAATCAATCAGTCTTCTTCTTCTTCTGTCCACCACTCTCTATTATTGTCTGCTTTCTTGTCAGTGCGGTGTATAGTCTTTTCCTCTCCCACCATCACTTGTCCTCTGGATATTGTTTGGACCTGACCTTACAGATATGATTGTTTTTAATAACACTACTGCTTCTCGTGGGTACACACATATGCAGAAAGGTGCATCTTTAGATGGGCCAATTTCGACTAACCCTATGTCTTGACTTGTCACAGTAGCCCATAACATGATCAAAAGTTACATATTAATCCTAATTATTAAATCTCAAAACAAGCGGTGTGGATCAACAGGTACTCATACAACTAGTGGTGCAGACTTATCATTTAAATGTGGATAATACTTGACTCAAATATATGGCATATGGCTCTTATAGTTTGAATATGTAGGTTAAATGCTTAACATGGTGATTCCATTATATAAACACATTGTTGGTATATAGTGTATACGAGTATATATGATTATGTAGTACATTTG
>NW_024582407.1:2310923-2326084 GCF_018398535.1 Haplochromis burtoni | reverse complement strand
TTTCAAATGTCTGGCTCCGCCTCTGCATAAACTGCCTCTGGATAAGAGAGAAGCAGAGAGAAAGAAAGACTTCTGACTGAGCTACGTAAATATCATTAGAGATAAAGTCGCACTGCACTGTAAACACTGTGAGCCTGCCTGTGCTGTCAAGGAGCACAAATAAAACATGCTGGAAGTCTTGCTAGCTCCCTGTAACCTTTAGTAGAAAAAACATGGCATCATTATGTGTCTCCATGCTTGTTGTAACCCCTTGCTCATATTGTGTGCAACCAGAAATTGCAAGAAAAGCATAGCCATTAATTACCGGTGAACTGTTAACAGTTCTCACAACAAATCAGTTTCTTCCAGTGAAAATATCTCATAAACAGAGAGTTTATTGAAGTTCAGTGCCACCATCTCCAAACCATACACCATAGCAGGCTTTTATCAACCCCACATTAAACCCATATGTCACTTCTACCACACACCTTATGTCCACATACATGTCCAACACCACCCCCACATACTTCTCTGCCACTTCTGACTTCCTCATGCAGTGGCTTCCTCTCTTGGCATTGTTTTCATCATTCAAAGCTCCTCTAAGTAATCCTTTTACTTTTTCAGCTGACTCTCTTCACTTGTAAGCACATTTCCATTTCTATTTGTCCTGACCTCATGCACATCCTTTCCAGCTCGATGTGGTAGTTGCCAGTAGCTATTTAAGTCGTATTTGCCTCCCTCATCAAATTTGAAATAGCACAATGTAAAGATGCTGCAAACTTAAATTAAGTAGAGAAAAAGCTAGCAAATCAGTATGCTTTTCCAAATGCTGTCTGTTTACAGATCATCACCATCATCAGCCAAGATGCAATTCTTAGTGGTAGACAAAAAAAAAGCATTTTTCTTCTAAAACATTTTTCAAAAATGAAGAAAATCAGAAGTATAGAATAACTTAAAGAATGAAGAAATTCACTGAAAATAAGTGTAGCTTTTCTCTCTTGAACTTCAAGACATTAAATTTTAGGTTGTTCCATCGAGATCAAGTCCAATTCTGGGATTTCCGATAGCACTTGAAAGCAGCAAACTTTGGATCCCTTCCATGTCCTTAACGGGAAACCACCCGTTTTTCCCCATGTGTCAAGCCAAAGAAAATCCTCCTCACAGCTATTATGTGTTATATTTACTGGCAGACAAAAATAAATAAAAAGCCATTTATGGAGCCGTCACATTATATAGCTTATTAACGAAATATGTTTTAAATCCAGAAACTTTAATGCAGTGATGACAAAAAAGTATATATAAAAAAGTAAACAATAGGATTCTTCATGGGTCACTTATATTCAGAGCAGACAGAACTTTATTGTATTGCACTTAAGGCTGAACTCAGTCTCTTCCAGATGTGAGTTACAGCTTCCTAAGTGGGATACTTCCCACATCTTGACGTCAGCTGGATGTTTGACTTTCCCTCCCAATTCCAGCCTCACTCTGACGCATTCGCATTTCTGGTCCTCAGCAGCATTTTGGGGTAAGTTACACAGCAGAAAACCATGAAAAACTTTCTCTATGCTTACTAACGCTGAAGAGGATTTAGTGTACACTAACAGCTGTCAAATGTGTATTTTTGTGTCCTGTTGTTAACGCTATGTAAGGATCAGAAAGCCGAGCCCTATGTGCATTCTCATATTACATTACATAGCTTATGCATTCCTGGTAGTGTGCGTTATGTAACAGAAATATTCTCACAAATCTCTTTAGGTGAAACAAATATGCTCATGATGCTGGATTATCAATCGAGAGTTCCTTTAATTCACTGTTTTGTGTCTCTTCACACTTTACTGCGAACCCCTGAAAGTCTTTATTCTGAGACTGCTGAACAAACACGGATTTCACAGAGATCACTGACTTGTTGCATCACCCAGTTTCAGCCAAGCTTTAGCTTTGCTACAGATGGATTCACCTTTGACCCCGGAATACTTTGCTATACAAAAGAGTTGATGGTGATAGCGCTGATGTGCTCTGTTTGTTTTTCACTGAACATAGTGCTGTGCATTATGACCAAACATCACTATCTTGTCAAAAGGACACTGTTTCCTAAGTCCTCCAATTTAATGAGATGCAACTTTGCAAAGAGAAAAGAAGCTTTCTCCTGGCAATGATTCCAAACAAGCCATACTTGGCAAGCACTTTAAACTTTTCTATACCAAGTCTAACTAAATGCAAAATATGCTCAATTTGTAAACTACTGTGTAGTGTCTTCTAATGATTTATTTGGTAGCTCCGACTATTCCTCAGTAAGATATGCCAAGCACGTGTGATTAAATGTATTATCACTAAATGAGCTCAGCAAACTGCTGTCAGCCAGATTTTCTGTCACAGTCTTAAACACAGGGGCTGAAGACACAAGGGGAATCTAATAAACCATGAATAGTAACTGCAACCTAGGCATAAAGGAATGAACTTAGAGAACCTAAGAAACTTAAACTCAAACATAAACCACAAACATCAATGTATATATGAACTCAAAACAAGGGGTCAAAAGACCCAGGATGGTGACATCGTCCACGTTTCAGTGACCAGCTTTTCATCATTCATCACATTCAGACGTGACTACTGTGGAGAAGTACAACATGTGGACTCAGAAACAAATTTTTTTTCATGTAACTTTGTCTCAAATGATTTTTTTAAAAACTGCTAGGATTATAACTATTCTTAACTGTTGCTACAACTCATCAGATATTTACAATTTCAATTATGAAAAGCTCCTGTAGAAAAATGGCAGTTACTAGCTATAAATCCTAATGTAACGGTGGCTGTGTTGTGGTTCTGGGTCATTCGACTGCTTATTTTATTCCTTGTGATCCGTGGTTTGTTTAATCTTTATATTTATATTCTCTAGTGTATTTAGTTCTGCTCCTTTATCTCAGTTGTTATACAGATCACTTCTTCTCTTAGTGTTTCACCGTCTTATGTCTAGTTCTTTGTATGCAGTTCATTCATGTCTATGTGTCTTCCCCTTATAGTTATAACGCTTCCTGTGTTATTTTGAGAGTCAGTGCTCCTTGCGTTTTGATTTTAGTTTTGCTTCCTTCATCTCCTCGCCTGTGATTTACTCCACGAGTCTTCTGTTACCCATCTGTCAAATCATCTATTTCTGTTTCCTGTGTGGTTTCCTGCCTGTTTATTTCATTTTGTATTTTGTGTTTATTTCTCTAGTTTTAGGTTTTCAGTTGTTCTGGGTTTTTTTTTACACTGACTCCTTTGGACTTTGTGTTTTGCTGGACTTTCTACATCGGGCAATAAACAACTTGTCTTCTGTTCACCTTTGCCTCTCTAAGCGTTTCTGCATTTGGGACTCATAGATTTATGATATACTGAGATTTTTGCAGCCTTATAAGCCACTCTGCGTGACACAGCTTTAACAAACATGAGCAGAACAAGAATTTGTTTTTCCTTCTCCTTTTGGAACAGGAAATGGTCAACATTTTGTTTTTGTTAGTTTTCCTTGGGAATAGGATGGGTGTCGGTGATTTTGTGTTCATTTGATTTTTATTTGTGTAAATAGTTGTTCTTTATATGTTGTTGGTTTTGATGGCTGCAGACTGTAACATGCTAATACATGCTCTGTCAAGCATGGATCCTATCCCTCCTCTGTTTGTTGTCGTGCTATATCCCCTTTGACTCAGTCATAACAGCTGCTGGGGGAAACCTTTTTATTTCAAACCCAAGCATTTATTTTCCATTCCCTTTTGAGTTTGCTTTGGACTTTTCATATCAAGTTGATTACCCCCCTCGACATTTTTAGTGGTTGGTTACATTGTGAGATGGTCATTTTAAATTTCTAACACTTTTTCCCAGGTAATCTTTGAAAACAACACTGTTAGAAAGGCCAACTTTGAACCTCATGTCTAATTCTTTCATTGTTGGTCATATTTCATCTGGAGCAGCCCAGAATCTCGCTGTATATCTTGACACACTTTACCCTGTGTAGGATGGGCAGACTTTAGTCCGTGTTGGCCGTGGCCACCTGTCGGCACCACTTTGCTCCAATCCTGAAGCAGAATTAGTCTGAACAAAAGGAAAACACTCACCGTTAAGGCCAATGCCTGTCTGAATGTCAAAATAAATAATTATTAAAAGCTGGTAATCATTACTCTCCACTTCTAGAATTTGCAAGCACAGAGCCAACAAGTTTCTTCTGTAAATGCAAAATTAAATAGGATTTCTCTCTCGCTTTATGTTCCTTTAAGACATTTAATGCAACTTCCCAGCTCTTATGACAACCATTGCACTTGGTGGAAATGTTTGCTTTCTTGCAGAGAAAAGAAGCCTAATTTCTGTCTGGTAAATATAAAACCACAGGGAGCAGCTTTCAAGGTTAGCTTACCAGAAAGACAAGAAACAGACATTCAAAGTTGTATTTATTAGGTGGAGGCTGTATTTCAGTTGGTAACAGCAACTTTCCCAGTTGGCTGTCTGCAGATACCTACAGTAATGCACGTACGCCAAGTGCACATTGCACAGCTGTAATCACATTTTATCACATTTTGAGTGTATGTGTGTAAAGTCACACAGTTTTCTTATGTATCCAATTCTGCAGTCTCCAAAAATATTATGTTACAAAGAAAGAAAAATACAAAACGGCAATGAACCCTGAGATGTTATGTAAATCTCATCCATTGGTGAATAAGTGTAAGTACAACAACAACAACACTATAAGACTATTTGAAGTTAGATTGTCTTTTGTTTAATGTAACCCAAAGGAAGAATGTAGCGGTCAGCTTCATCCGGACTTCAAAATGAGGCTGAAAGTCATGTTTCTGCACTGATTTTATTGCCAAACCAGAAAATCTACCGACGGTCATAGAAACCACGATTTCAAAACAGTGTTTTCTCTGGAATCTCAAAGCACAGCTGTAATTTTCTAAGTGTGTTTGTCCATGTGAAATTCAATGTGGGCTTTCTGTGCCAAGCAATATATCCTTAACTGGGGTTCAAAAAGAGCACACCCATCACACATGTGTATGAGTGGGTGTGAGTGTGTGCGTGTGTGGGTCCTAATTCAAACCATCTGTAGATATCGTCCATATCCCCTCTCTTCATGTGTTGGTAAGTAAATATTTAATGCATTAAACGTACAGAGTGACCTCAGTCCATTTTATTTAGTCATTTATGAAAGCGGACCTGAACTGAAAGAGCTTTTTAAAAAATATAGATTATGTTTAAGTCACAACTATATTAGATTTTACTTTTCTCTCCTTTTCTTGGCCTCTGTGATTAGTTCAGGTGTGTCTTGTTTTCCACAGCTGTATTCACTTTCACGATTGCCCTCCCTGTTTCCATGCTCAATGTACCTAGTTCATTGTGCCTCTGGCAACAGCCTGCTTTTCACCTTTTGGATTTTATTTTTTGCTTTATGGATATTTTATGGATATTTTTTCAACAGCCTAATTAAATGACTCATTTTTGTTCAATCATACCTGTGTACAGCATTTGCATCTTGGGTCTTTCCCTCCACTCACTCTACATAATCAGCAGATTGCGATGGAGTTAAATTGGTTGGTTTCTTGGCATGTGCCTAGCTTTAAAGCATAGTCCACTAATTTTCAATTGGGTTGAGCTCAAGGCTGAGAAGGAAATCCTAGAAGCTTAACGTTAGCCTTCTTTATTTAATTTGGATGTGTTTCTAGTGGAAGACCCGATTATGTCCATCTAGCTGCTGATTTGAGGTGAAGTTGAAGAATTTAGAAGTAGTCCTCCTCCTCCTTCTTGTTCTATCCACTTTGTGCAATGTACCAGTACTGCTGGAAGCAAAATAGCCCCTGAGCATGATGCTACCACCACCATGCTTGACTGCTGGGACAGTGTTCTTAGGTTTGAAAGCCTCACCTTTACTCCTCCAAACATCTGTTATCATTGTGACAAAAGGCACACAAATTGGAAATATACAGTAATTGTAGATTTACACAAGTTGGAACGATACCACTGGTCAATTCAACAGTTACTCTAATAATTTCTCCTTTTTATGCTAACAACAAGAAACCACCAGCTGTGGTCAATTATAATCGCTAATGAGAACAGGCCATGGTGCTGTCTTGTTACAATACATTGTAGATCAGCAACACGAATCAAGAGGCTTAAATGAATGTATGCATATATTTGAGCCTTTATGTATACTTTTGACCCTGTGTGGATTGGAGAAAATCAAAAATATCATTGGATTTCTCCTCAATCGATAAAAAACAGTTCTAATAAAGCTTTAAAAGCCCCAAATTACTATGACACTTATGCCCACCTAAGAACATTGTATCAACAGGCAAGCATGTTTGTAAACTTGTAACCACAACTGTATATTTACAACAAAAGCTTTCAGTGCAATATCACCGTGTATGTCATAGTCCTCGGATTTCTATGCTTCTGTTTATTTTTGGATTTTGTGATTATTTTGAGGTTTTCTGTTACCATTTTTATGACGTTTTTTATGAGTTTCTTGTGTAAATTTCCAAGATATTTCTTGAGTTGACAATGACTACATATCTATATCTATATATCAATATGTCTCCAATGTTCAGCTTCTGGCATATCATTTTGGGTCATTATATGGCATTGAAATATTTAAGGTAAACAACAGGGCTGAGGTGTCTTTTATCTAAACTACACAGCATGAAACAAGACGCAGGCGAATAAGGCAAGTAAAAACAAAAACAAAGTTATTACAACAATAACATGCAAAATTAATAACTACCCTTCTTTCATCAGTGTATCCATCCATCTATTTTCTTTCACTTATCCAATTCATGTGGGCTAGATAGAATGAAGTGTATCCCAGCTGTCACGTTATTAATATAAGATTTCATGATAACAGGCAGCCAACTGATATCCTTTACTTAAAGGGTTAGCGTTTGACATCAGGACTTTCTGCTTGATTCGATTTAGGAATGGCATTGTGTGCAATCACATCCGTGCCTGTCAACCGTGTCTGCTAGAAAGCTTTGAATTCAAACCTTTCCTGTGTGTGTGTGTGTGTGTGTGTGTGTGCGTGTGTGTATTGTTTTTACTTTATTTATTTATTTATTTTAAATTCTTGTTCAGGATCTATTACTCTAGTAATGACAAACTCAGTTCGCTATTTGTTATTTTCAGTGACTGAATAAATCAAACTATAAAAACGAACTAAAACTGCAAACAAAAAAGAGAAAAAAATAAGAACATTGAAAGTCATTAATAAAATATGTTCAGACTGATGTCTCCCTGTTTCAAGCTCACACAGTCAATACAACTTTATCTGTTTCTTTTCTGGCATGGTCCCAATGTTGTGACCCAGGGTTGTGAGTTACAGTGGTGTGAAAAAGTGTTTGCCCCCTTCCTGAATTTTTCTTGTATGTTTGTCACATTTAAATGTTTCAGATCATCAAACAAATTTAAATATTAGACAAAGATAACACAGGTAAAATAAAAAGCAGTTTTAAAGTGTTTTTTTTTTTAATTAGGGGGATATTAGATCTAAACCTACATGGCCCTGTGCGAAGAGTGAAATATTCTACGGACTGACAAGGCAAACGTTTTTTGGATCCACAAACTTTTTGATGGTGTGCATCCCATTTTGTTAAAATTAACAAAGCAGTGTGATGACTTGGGGCTGTTTTGCTGCCTCAAGACTTGGAAAATGTCCGGCCATCCGTCTAATCTCAAGATGAAACGCACTTGGGTTCTGTTGTAGTCCTTTATTCCTCATTAGGTGATGTTTCATTTTGTGCCCAGTCTTGCCTGTGTGAAGTCTGTCTTGTCTCTGTGTTTGGTTTCCTTCCTGTCTGTGTTTCTGTTCCTTCTGTTCCTTCTGGTTGAGTTTTGGTTGTCTTGTGTGTGCTTGGTACAGTTTTGCTTCCCTTTGTCTCATTGGCTAGAATTAGTTCAGCTGTGTGTTTTTTCTTCAGGCATCTCGCCTCTGCCTTCTTCTTCTCTTGTCTATTTAAACTTGTGTTCTTTGTTGCAATCTTCCTCATGTTGTGTCCCATGCATTTTGTATTTCTTCCATAGTGCCTAATTTGTAAGTTCCTCGTTCCTGCCTTCTCAGTTTTTTGTTTGTTGTTTTGTTCCCATGAGTTTAGCAACAAAGCTGCTTTTAGCTTATTTCTCAATTTCTCAAGTCTGCATTTTGGTCCCACTCCTGTCTGCCTTACAGTCAGCCCTAAAGCTTTTACCACTGAAATGGATGTTTCTTCTTAAGTGCTGTACTATTTTATTATATGATCATTCCCATAATGTTATCATCCACTCTGGAAACTGAGCATTTATACTTAAACTTCTATATTATGGTGCATAGAAATATAATAACTAAGACACGAAAAAGAGAGCACATTACACCAGTGTTACGTTCATTACACTGGCTTCCAGTACATTTTAGAATTCATTTTAAAATCTTGGTACTGACTTTTAAAGCTTTGAATTGTGATGCCCCTGCCTACATTTCTGATCTTTTAGAACCCCACGCTCCTTCTCGCAGCCTGAGCTCATCTAATCAAAGGCTGCTGGTAGTCCCACGTACACGTTTTAAGCCCGGAGGTGATAGATCTTTTAGAGCGGTGGCCTCCAGGTTGTGGAATGCTCTCCCTCCATCACTACGTTGCCTTGATTGTATTTATTCTTTTAAAAAGCAGCTTAAGACTCATTTATTTAGATTGTCTTTTAATTAGATTTGTGCTGTATGTTTGATTTTCTTTTGTGGTTTTTATCCTGTGAAGAGGGCTATTTACATAAATTGAATTGAATTGAACTGTAAAAAACAATAAAGAACTAATTTAAAAAAAACTGAACAGACCGACTGTCTGTTCAGAGAATAGTAGCCTTTCTTTCTAATTGTTCATTCATTGTTCACCTTGATAATCATAGCCATAAGCCTAAGACTGCAACAATAAGTGCGATTTGCTGATAATAATGTAATGTTGTGTTTAAATGCAGGACTGATGAAGATGCTCGAGACTCTTCTTCAGCAGTGATGGCTGCTTTCAGCCCCCCTGCCCCTTTCCTCTGTGTGCTGCTGTGTGTTTCGGTGGCTCTGCAGCGATCTGACTTGCACCTGGCTTATGTAACCCACAACAGCTTTTTGTACTACTCCTGCAGCCAGGACCCACAACCCTGCAGCATCTCATCGCTTACAGATTGCGTATGCAAGGACATCCAGCTCTCCACACTGCACCGCCTGCAGTCGCACTTGTCTCCTGTTTTCCAGATGAGACGCTTAACCGTTTGGTTCACGTCACCGTCAAATGCAGCACGTCTGCTCAACAACTCGGAGGTGAGGCACCTCACACTGATCTATTGCGGATCCAGTGGGATGCCTCCTTTTAATCCGGAGGGATATTTTGCCGTGCACCACCTGGAGAGGCTGACGGTGGTCAACCTGCCACAGAAGCCATTTTATCCCTATCCAGATTTGAACAGAGCCAAGACTGGAGACCCAGACAGAGAAAACAATGCTGACTTAGACACAAATAGGTACAACACAGAAATAGACACAAATCTGGACTTAAGGAGAGATTATTTAAGTCTGTCTCCAGCACAGGTCCAAGACATCTTTCTGGGCAGGGAGCTCGGAGCAGAGTATTATGAACAAGCCAGACTGGGAATCATCCACAAATCAGTGCTGAAGGGGGGAGCAGTGGTTAAAGCATACACAGTAAAGACACACATAGACAGCAGTGGTGCGCTGCCTTTCCCTGAACTCCACCTACCGAAATTGCCAGAGACATCTGTCATATATGTCACTTTTGTATACTGATAAAAAAATAGTTTAATCTCTTTTAAAAGCAGGATTTCAGTCATTTGAATTAGTGGTGAAAATGTCCACGTTTCTTGGAAACTGAATATATTTAAAGGGTTTACATTTGTTTTTGCATTCTTGTCCTGGGAAAAAGTTTTGGTTCACTAACTTTAATCACATCAGGTTTGCACAGTTGTTTAATTGTGTGTTAAAATAGGCCAATCAAAGAGTTTTGCTGTTTCTATGTTTATGCTTAAGGCAACGGTTAGAAAGTACAATCTGTTTCCTTCCTGTGTTAGCCAGCCGACCAATATTTACTCTTTTGTTTCCTATGCAGTGCTGTGAAAAAATATTTGCCCCTTCCCGATTTCTTTCCTCTTTTCACATATTCAGCACAGGGTTCAGATCATCAAACAAGTAAATACAAAATACAATTTTAAAATGGCAATTTTTATTTATTGAGGGAAAACTGCTATCCGAATCTACTAATTGATGACTCATACAGGAGGTCACAAAAGAGCCCATAACATAATCTAAGTGTTGGCGTCACTTCAATCAGTTAAAATCAGAGTTCATGGTTCAACAGTAAGAAAGAGACTGGGCAGAAATGGCATCCATAGTTCCAAGGAGAAAAATCACTGCTGACCAGAAAGGAAACAAAAGCTTGGGAAAATATTCTATCGACTGATCAAAGCAAGAGTCAAACATGGTGGTGTTAGTGTGATGGTCTGGGGCTTTTTTGCTGCTTCAGGATCAGGACATAGACGACTTGCTGTAATTGATTGAACCATGAATTTTGATCTCTAACACAAAATCCTGAAGGACAACTGTCCAGCCATCAGTTCGTGCCCTGAAGTTCAAGCACACTTGGGTTATGCAGCTACCAAGCAAACCTCTAAACAGGCGATTTGTGCTTGTAAAGCCTCCAGTTTGGCTAAAGTAAAACAAAATACTGTGGGCCAAAATTCCTCCACAGAGATGTGAAAGACTCATTGTCAGTTATCACTAATGCTTGAATGTGGTGCTTGCTGCAGTAACCAGTGGCACAACTAATTATTAGGCTTAGAAAAATGACTTTTTCACATAATGCCAGGTAAGTTTGGAAAACCTTTTTCTCATAAATACATTAAAAACTGCATGCTGTATTTATCCTGGTTGCCTTTGACTAATATTAAATTTTGATTGATGATCTGAAATACGTGTGACAAATTTGCAAAAATAAATAAAAATGGGAAGGGGGTGAATCCTTTTTCACAGCACTGTATGTGATAAAAAATGGAGAATGCAATGAAAGCTGTGGTCCACTTCCTTAATCTAATGTGAGGCTGCAACACCGTTTCATATACTGCAGCAGTTTTTTTTTTTTCTGCATGTCATAATGTCAAGCACAGTGAATGTTGTGAAAAGGTGGAGGGTCCCTAATTGCAACTAAACATTCAGCTGTTTCAAAATGATTTGGTGTAATGTTGACTTATAATAACTTCACTTACACACAGTCTCACGTGTCTGCCATTGCTAGAAAAAAAAAACTAAAGAAGTTCATTTGTAAGCAAAACATGTTTTTACGAATCCCTCCCAGTTCTGCTTTCTCGAGCTGACTTTTTATTATTTTTTGTGCGATCAGCAGAGTTTTTTGTGAAAGTATTAAAAACAACTTTTTGTTGTTGTTGTTCCAGTTACAGCCTAATTTTTCTATGTTTTTATGATTTCATGAGTTCAGTATAATTTCTATGATATAGTGAAGATGGATTCTCAGCTCACCAAAAAGCTCCTGGTATAGTGGAAGAAGTTGGTCTTCGAGGATGGTTTTATGAAAAAGCATGGGCCACACTGTAAATACCTTATTTTATAGATAAATTTGACTTATTTCAAAATAACTCTTTGAAACTTTTCCATAGATTGCACAAAATCTGAATATAAAAATGAAAGCTTTTTTGGCTACGAGTGCAGAAATATATGAGCTAAATTGTTTGGGGTGGCTGTGGATTACAGAACAGGCCATCTACTAATGAGACAAATATTGAACCTTATGTTGCTCCTGATGCATTCGCTGGCATGTGACTGTGTTCTTGTTAGATACGCTCAAAAAAATCTGTTGTTGGATGAACACAATTTAATCATGGCACCTTTTTCCACGTGATTTAACCAAGTATAATAACCCATTTTTGACAATGTCAAACCAACACATTTGGCATTTGGTGGTTTAATGTAATCAGATTACGTTTACTTGAAGTGACTGATTTAAGTATGTAGAGTGAAATTTGTTTTAATTCACTCTACACAAGTTAAAAACTTTAGGAAAACACAATGAAATCTTGTTGTTGGAACAACTACTTTGTTAATCAAGGCAATTACTGCTAGTCTTGCTTAATGAACCGCTATGGGGTTGATGATTTCATAGAGACAAACAATCATTTGCACTTACATTCACGGGTAATTTAGAATCACCAAAACCTAACTCTAATTACACACAAACCAGCCAGATTGTGGATTTGAACCCAGGCTCTTCTTGCTGGGAGGCAACAGTACTAACAATCACGCCACCAAGCTGTCAATCCAGGCTCAACAAAGCTAGGAAAGCTATGATTACAAGGGTTGATGCAGAACTTTCTGCAAGTTTGACATCTAATGTGATCTTGTGAATGTCGTGAGTCCAGGTAACGAACCACTCTTACTAGATTGTATCATTTCATCTCAACAAGAACAAATTAAGTTGCTGAATTTCATGTAGATGCTACATGATTCAATTACGTTCACCATAGAAACGTGAAATTATTTAGTTCAAATTACAAGTTTGGATCTTGTACATGTAACAACCACCCAATTTCATTTTTTTGAGTGTAGAAGGTATTTGTATGATTTTTTTGGGGTGAATGGAACATGTTGTATAAAGTGGTCTTAGTACTGAAGTGGAGCAGACAAAGACTATATAACAATTAATTTCCCATCTAAACAATATAATCCAGACAACTGAAGTTGCAGCGTATGAAACAAAATGTGTGCAACTGTCATTTGTGCTACTCCCAAAAACGACAGTGGCACAAATAAACCACAAGGTGGCAGCAGATACATTTGAATCAAAGAGGTGGCGACAAACTGAAGGACTGAGGAAGGACTGAAGCGATCTACAGATGCAGTTAACCTAAATGTAAAAGTTGTCATGATTTATCAACAGCAACATAAAGCTTGTGGGGAGTGTTATATCTGTAGGCAGCGATTCTGCATGTTTCACTTAATAAAGCCAGACAGTATTATCTTTAATTATATAATAATAAAAGATTTAGACTCTTAAACATTCGGGATCTGTATTGGAAAATCTAAACATATATGAAAAAAATGAAAATGCTTCCCAAAGCCTCTTGGCTATGAGTGCACATATGCATGCTACATCTAAAAATACAGCCACATGCTTATAATGTGCATGTTTACAATAAAATGATGTTTTGGTTTACAGTTGTGCTCAGTGTGATTTTAATGTTTTTTTTTAAAATCATTGATTATTGTTTTTGGGTCATTGGTCATTATGAGGCACAGCTGCATATGTCAGCCTTGTGTGTCTGTGGTTACATTTGTAATGCGATAATGACTGCAGTGCTGTTAAAGCCTCTGCTCGCGCGCATGCACGTGTGCGTGCGCACTCATGCGAGTGTGCGCTGACACCTGCTAGAGAGCTGCTTATTTGCATGATAAACGTGCAGCCCATCTTGTTAAGCGCCCTGTGAATGCAAACCGATACCGCCTGTTGGCCCCGCACCTGAGAGGTCAACGCTCAGCCGACTCACCCACCAACCGGGGGCAATTACCGGAGAAATCACAGGCGGGTGGAGGAGCGAATCAACCCCGCGCTTTTAAAGGTTGGTGTGAGTCTAACCTCTGCTCGGGATAACCTGAAGGCAGACTCCTCTAGTAAAAGCAGCTGCTGAACATGTCCAGTGCGATGACAGAGCGCGCCCCGTGTGCACGCTGCGAATATTTCTGTCAGTCTAAAAAGAGGTGGAGAGGGCCCAGACTAAATTGGATTGATTTTAGGTGGGCTTTCCCTCCTCAGCACCCCTCCAAAGAGAGTCTTTTACCACGCTGCCGCCGTCTCCTCACCGGCAGTTTAGCAGTAAAACATTTTTATAATCAGACGTTATTGTTCGCCGCCTCCTTGTGGGAGATGCGCCCATGTTCATTTTTTAAAAGGGCAAATCAGCCATAATTCAGTTTATAAACTGCTGCGCGCAGGGGAGAAATGCCTGGATGAATATTCATTAGAGTCCGCCCGAACTGCCACGCTCGGTGATTCATTAGGCATATGTAAATATCACTCACTTTAATTGCCCCTAAACTGACTCAACATAATGTTGTCATTAGCAAATTATTACTTATTTGCGATACTAATGGTACGGTATGGCGCGCGGAGCTGAAGCCACACATATATGATTGCAATTACAGCTCGTTTTATTCACAGGGTGACTGCGGGATCTGATGGATCTGTAATCCGTGTGTGTGTGTGTGTGTGTGTGTGTGGCTAAAGTGGCAACAATTAATTTCCTTGATTCTGAGTCTATCAGCCAACACAAACACACCGTGCGCACATCCTGCCAAACCAGCCCACGATAGCAAAATAAATCGGCTTGTTTTAACATACCTCTAGAATGAACTCGAAATGATTTTAAAAATCGAAATGTTGAATGAACCTAATGAAAAACCAGTAAAAACCAAACAGTAACTTTATCAATAAAGGAAGCATGAAAGTGTTTATGCGTCTATTCCATCGTGCTTGATATTTAAACAGTATAAGAAACATAAAATGTGTGTTTAAAAATATAATACGTGCGCAAAAAATAAAATGAACCTGTTTTCTTCCTCACTGATCATGAACAAATTTATTGATTTTGATTCATAACTCCTGTACTGGTTGATTTATAATGTTCTTTAAATGTTGCAACACTGCTTTTGCATAAAATTTGCTTTAGAAAAACAAATATTTTGATGATAAAGAAAATTATTTGATCGTTTAAAATTAGAGGATAGATTTGAACAGACTTAAATTGAAGAGAAATATTATTTTTCTTCTTTCAAATACTGTTTGCTAACAATATAAGGCTACCTGTTTGAAAGGGCCATGGTGTAATTCATTATTCATGTTAAATTTCATCAAATATCCCCTAAAGCGTCATATTAAATTAAGGGAAATCAGTCAGTGTTTAATTACTTTGTGTGTGTTCAGTTTACCTTCAGAAAAACAAGGCTCAGCCTCAGATTCCTGTCAGGTACCTAAATCCTCTGATGCATGCTGAAACCAGCGGCTGTCACATTTAAAAAAATAAAAAAAATCCCTCACTGCTTGTCACAGTCTGCAAAACACAGCTCGGTTTGGAGTTGTTTTATAGAGGCAGCAGCAGTTTGAAACAACAACCATGACAAAACAGGCCCACAA
>NW_024582407.1:2295368-2310825 GCF_018398535.1 Haplochromis burtoni | reverse complement strand
TGTGAGAGAGAGTGAGGGAGCTAATAAAGTAATGTGATGGATGATCTCCTTTCTCCCAGAGGGACCAGCACCATGTAAATTGGCCCACACAATGCATTATGGATAAGGCAGTTGAGATTATAGCTTGTTAATGTGTCCCTCCCTCGTCCCCTCCCTCCCCTCTCTCCCCCTACTTCTTGCTTTTCTCCCTCGCTCTCTCTCTCTCTCTCTCTCTCTCTCTCTCTCCATCCCTCTGCTTCGGCTCAGGCAGTGACATGGTCACCTCATTGTCGGGGCGCGTGGGTCTTTTAGCTGCAGATGGAGAGGAAGACGAGCTGTACTGCAGCGATCTGCCAGACTTATTGGAATAAGTTTATGTATCTGTGCACGTGTGTGCGTGTGTGTGTGTGTGTGTGTGTGCGTGCATATGCTGCTCGCATTGTGAGGACAACAGTTTGTTCACCCAGTCACATCACAAGGAGTCACCTCCCAATGCGGGGGGAGAAGGAGTAAATAAGTAAGCTGCCTTTTTAAGGGTTAGGACTGAGCATTTGTCTATAGAATTATAACAGTCATCAGGGGATATATGGAAGTCAATGCAGCATCCACCTAAGTGGCAAAAACATGCTAATGCATGTGTGTGGTGTGTTCGTGAGAAAGACAAGCCAATCGCTAAGCAGCCAGCAGAGACAGTCCGTCAGCAGGGGCCAGGACTGTGGACATATGTCTCCTTCCTCCCTCACCCACACTACACCCCCCTCAGCCTTCCTTAGAGGGTGCCAACCCCCCCCTCCTCCCACACAGCCCCTTTCTCTCCACCTTACAGGCCCGTCCAGGGATCTGTTGGGCCATCTGTTGAAGCATGGCCAGAGGAGCCGGTCTGGAGAAAATGCTCTAGAAAAAGGCCAGTGTTGCTGTTGCTAACAAGCAGGGCTATGTTTGTGTATGTGTGTGTGTGTGTGTGTGTGTGTGTGTGTGTGTGTGTGCCAGGGTAGACAGGCCCCATATTGTTTGAGCAAAAAAACATGTCTGTGTTGTCTTTAAAGCCTGTATATGTTGTTAATGAGACAGAAAGCATTTTTTCTCTTTATTAATATAACTTGAATGTGTTGATTGTGATTGATTACATGAACCTCGTTACAACAGCATGATGACACTCATGTTAGCCTCAGGTCTTAATAGTCACACTGGAACTGCTACCAGGCTGGACTACCTGCATTTCCTCATCACTTGTATGTGAATGTATGTGACTGACGTTAGCAGAACACAGTGAAGAAGGTGCAGAGAACTTCATATGTGAGATCAGTGCCTTAACATGCATTAGTGCTACAGCTCACTCATGCTCTCTATCACTTTGTGCAGCTGGAGCTGTGTTAGATGGCTAAGTTGTGTGCAACCTTTCCAGCTGACACTGGAGAGCATGATGGATTAACATTACATAAAATACACCGAACAGACAATGACAACACTGAAGACGTAGAGAGTAGGTTATAAATTAAAAGCTATACTTATGAATTGTTGAGCTTAGGGGAAGATTTAGATTTTTGTTGCTGCACTGAACCAAACCAATCTTTTCTGAACATCAGCTCAATAAAAGGTTTAATCAGTTTGAAGTCACAGGAAGATCTGAAATAATTCTGGAAAATCTGGAAAACAGCATCTGTGACCTGCAACCGGTTATGTCACTTAATCTGTGACCAAATACATAAATGAACGATTCCTCATTATGAGAAGAAAAAACAATCTTGCTGACATACAGCTTATGTTCAAATATTTGACGCTTGGAGAGAGAAAGCAATAATTAAATGTTATTAATAAAGCGTGTTTAAATCAAAGTGCTATACTACGAAAAATTTAAACAATGAAAAACTAAAAGTAGTTCCTAAAAATCCGTAATGCACACATTCACAGCATTTATGTAAAATAACACAAGAGCAGCTTGTCCTCTGAACACAGTTCCAGATATCAGCTTCCAAAAGCTTAAGAGGAAAAAAAAGCTAAAGAGAAAAAAAAGCATTTCTTTAGCTCAGATTTAAATATCGCCACAGCTGATGAATTTCTGAGGTCGCTTGGGAGAGTTTTAGTTCAACCACAGCAGAGGCACAATAAACTTCGATCACTGGACAGTCAAAAGTGACTGGGAAGCAGACCCTAATGATCTTCAGGAAGTGAATGGATGCAGCATATATAGCACATATGCAGGTGTAAGACCATTTAAGGCTTTAAATACAAATAGTGCAACTCTATAGTAGTATACTACTAACTGTGGTTTGTAGTCTAAATGTAACAAATCTGACGCTTTTAAAACAAATTCTATTTTTACCAACAGATTCTGTCTTCACCACTCATCTGATCTTTTTCTAATCCACATTATTTTGATTAATGAAATAGGAACACAATTTAAAATTGTTTGTAGAGGTTTAAAACCCTTTTTTTCTTTCTTTTTTTCGTGACATAATCATACAGTAATTAAACTGTCCTTGTGTCACACTCGAGGATACGGCGAACAAATGTGTCACTCAGTAAAAACCAGCCAAATCGCAAACCCTTTTCTCTGTAAAGAAAACCTTGGAGAAAAAGACCCAGAGAAGACTATTGTGCATTTAATGCTATTGACTAAATGATAATCGTAAAGCTCGTAGTTCGCTTTGGCAAATGTTCAGCGGGGATGGAGAGCATATGTAATCTGTACCCAACTGGCTAACAACATTCAAAAGCAGCTGCGTGTGTCCTTTAAGGGGTCTAATAAACAAGCATGAAGGAAAATGGCTGAACGATCCCACTGAGAGCTCAACACCTGCACACACTCAGCTCACCAAAACACCTGGTGCGATCCACGGCGAGGTTTTCCCTCGTTCTGGAGAGGAGTCTTTGTTCGATCTCAGCTGATATGATAAGTTTGAATGTTCTTTCATTGGAGATGTTTAAATACCATCTCAGGTCAAACCATTTTATCACACAGCTGCTTAAATTGTGAACCACTATTTTTAAATCCAAAAGTGCACAAAAGTCACCATTTTTATCTTTCTTTACAAGGTTGCTCAGGTAAAATCTGCAAAACTGCTCACTTTCTGAAGCTTTGTGTTGAGTCATTGTTTGCAGTTTATGGTCCAGGATCCTTGTGTCATTTTTAGCTTTGACTGAAACCAACAGTACACAAGAGATAGCGGAGCATTTCAAGACTTTGTTGTTCTTTCAGGAGTTTGTGGAGAAAAAATACAGAAGCAAAGGCTGATGAGTTCATCACAATTAAAAGCTTATGATGTGATGATCCACTATGGCTTGGTTTAGTTGTTATTTAAGGTTTAAAGCAAGACATTAAAGCAAACAAACAAATAAATAAATGCTTCTTCATCTACCTGTCAATTTTGAGATTGTGGAAAGAAAAATCCCTCATACACATGCCAGTATTCATTTAATTACTCAAATTATTCTATGTTTAATAAGATTATACCTCATGTGCAAATTACATCCAATTTCCAAAAACTTAAAAATAGATAAATAAAGAAATAATTAAATTAAATCCACTATGTAATTGTTTTACAAGACAAAGCTTTCAAAGCCTGATTTCATACTCTGATAATCAGAAAGTGTTCAAGCAGTTTCAAATACTCTAATCACCGCAGTGTTTTTTGCTTCTTTTTTTAGTACTTTATTGGAGCACAATCTTTCAGAAGCTCGCTGCATCATTTTCAACTGAAGGAATACAGTTGTGAATAAAATGTCAAGCTATCTCTTTACCTTATTCACCTGCAATCTCACCTGAAATAAATCAGTAACTAATGGGCAGTTATGGTTAAAGACAAACAAACAGGTGTGCTCACGGGCGGCGCAACCTTTATTTTTATTTCTGCAGTAGATCAAAAGCAATACAGAAGTATAAACAGTACAAGTTCAACATTTCACTTATTTCACTGATTAATCTGGCAATATTTTATAATAAAGTATAATATTAATTATAAACTGCCAGAAAACTAAGCCAGAGTCGACTTATTCAAATTGTTTTGTTTAGTTGGATGTTTAAAATTGAGACGTTACATGAATGTAAATCAGATAAACTATCACTTTAGAAGCTGGAGCGAGCAAAAGTTTTGCTTTGCTACTTTACCACACAAGCAAACCATCGTGATAGGTTTTCTGTGAAGTGACCAATCGGTTAATGATCTAATAACTTCATCTCCAGACCAGCTTCAACCGTCTGTTTTGACAGAGCAGGGCAGGGTTTCCACAAACTTGAAAATCATCTGTTAACGGTTTAAATCGTGCAGAGTCTCCTTGGCTCACTGCGTCTTGATAAGCCCGGCAATCTTCGGCTCTGTGTGTGTGTGTTATGTGTGTGTTTTGTGTGTGTTTTGGCTGGACCCTCCGCGGCTGTGTGTGTGGGTGGTTGCCTCCACCCATTAGAACGGGTCATCTCTCTCTCATGGAGAGTTTTCACGGCTGTGGAGCGGATTAGGAGCAGAGAGGGAGGCAGACAGAGAGAGAGGAGAAGAGATTATTGGGCATGCTGGAAGGAGGAAGGAGGGAGTCTCAAAAAGCGAGAATTAGCATCTACACTTCAGCATTTGTTTGTGGTATGTAGCTGACACTCATCCAGAGTGCCCGGGTGTACAGTGAGTACAAATGGAGGAACAAGTGAACACTGGCATCTCGTCACGAGTGGCCTTTAGAAGAGAGGAAAGGAGGTCTGAAGGGAAGAGAGAGGAGACTGTTGGGTTAAAGAGAGCCTATGTTAATGCATTTATAATTACATAAACTACAAGACAGGTTAAATCTATGCTGACATTTTAACAAGGTTTAAAAATCCGAGCCAAGATAATATTTGTTCCAATCCCTGCTTATTTAAACTAAATTATCTTGTAATTACAATTGCAGTGTGATAAGTTTCACTTTGATTAACAGATAGAAGCTTAAGGTGAAAGTCAAGCGCATAGAAATTAAAATATTCTTTATTTAAATATTCTAAACCACTCATGTGGATGCAAATTGACTAAAGGCTTACTAACTTTTTTTTATGGCTTATGTGATCGAGTCTAGAGGTCCATGATAAACTGAAATGACACCAAAGCAGAAGAAGTTTAAATATCTAGGGTCAACCATCCAAAGAAACAGACAGTGCACAAAAGTGTCAGAAGAACAGCAGGAGGAGTGAAAGACATCTTTTACAAGATGCTAGTGAAACCTGCTGAGGTATGAATTGGGGATAGTGGCACTGAGGAGGCTGAGGTGGAGGTGGCAGAGCTGAAGATGCGTAGATTTTTATTGGGAGTGACCAGAGGGAAAAGATTAGAAATGAGTATATCAGAGGGACAGCTCAGGATGAGTGCTTTGGAGACAACGTTAGAGAGGCAAGGCTGAGGTGGTTTGAACATGTGCAGAGGAGGGTTATAGATATACTAAATATAAAGAGTGTTGAAGATGGAGCTGCCAGGCAGTAGGAAAAGAGGAAGATTAACTGATGTAGTGAACTAGGACATGCAGAGGGTCGGTGTGACATAAGAGGATGCTTTTGAGGAGGATCTGGAGGCAGATGATCCACTCTGGTGACTGAAGGGAGCAGACAAAAGAAGAGTGTCTTGTTGTGGTTTTCCTTTCTTTCCCCACCGTTTATGGTTATCCGCCCCACCCTTTCCCCATCTTGTGTGTAACTTGAAAATTTACGGACATCCCAAAATGTTACAATATACCTTCTGGACCAAGAAGATTGCCATAAAATTCCAAAGTTGCCTTTGTTGTTGTTTTTTGTTAGAAATATGTCGCATATGTTGCAGTGGTGACATTTTGAAGCATGTTCGTTTAAACTGGCTTCTCATTGTGTAAAATACGTGACGGGGTTGGGGGGGGGCACCCATCTGTCAGCATGCCACATCTCAAAGCAATTGTTTAAAAAAAAAAAGTTGCAAAACCAACGGCGTTAAAATGTCATTGTGTTCCATCTCATATTTATAATGAATTACAGGCTCGACAGTCAGAGAATATATGATCGTCTTTATGGAATGTTTACATCTCGGTGGGTGTCTGAATGGAGCCGGGAGGTGATTAAGACATGAAGTGAACCAAACATTAAACCAGACAAAGTTTCGCATTTACAATTAAAGTTTGAACTACGATCTTAATGGCTGTCCCTCTCTTTCACACACACAAAGACACGACACATCCCCCCCTGCACACACACACACACACACACACACGGAGGAGCACCATTCGCCAGTTGGTCTTAAAGAGGCAAATTCCTCCACAGCATTTTCTCAACATCGTAAAGCGTCTGCCGTTAAAGCAATGTTTTTTCAATCCGTCTGCTCCCCCTGACATTTCCAGATAACGTTGGCGTTAGCTTGATTTGGGGGAATTTGCACACCATATGCTGCTGTGTCAAACACCTACATTTAAGCCGACTATGCCTCTGCATCTCCTAATAGCGGCATCATTGGAGCTTGTTTATCTAATGTGCCTGTTAATGTTATTTATTGGGAGTCTGCCCGCTATCCAGTTCCTCCATGCATGCTAAGGAGACAGACATAAGATATGCAAATGCTAACGTCGACCGAACTTTGTGGCAGTAAAACAGAACATTTGCATTTGATGTAGCACATAATAAACTAGTTATTAGCATTTTAAATGCGTCAAACAAACTTGAAAAATGTGGCCTGTGCTGATGTGCTTTTTATTATTGCTGTGTGCAAGGAAAACACACATACACACGCCACACGTGCCTTCAAACGCTAAAAAAAAAAGAGTGCATGGGGAGACACATTACTATAAAACTGCTGTACACAGGACAGGATGTCACGAGGCAAAGAATCACAGGACGGATGATTTTGTTTCCTCACCGTCTGGTATTTTGGTGCCATAAACTTCCTCTTTCTCAAACTCTACCCATTAAGCTATGAAGAAAATTTCATTTCATCAGCAAATCAGAGAAGAAACTCCAGTTTCAGCTTTGACAAGAAGAGATGATAAACAGGCTGGCCTGCCTGCTGCTGATTTATTAACTGAGACACAAGCATAGGCTGTATATAAAGGATGGACATAGATTTTCTGGTCTGAACAATGAAACCAAAGTGAAAGTGCCTTAAAATGCCATTCTTTTCAGTGGCCAGCGGGGGGCGATGGTTTCAAAAAGAAGGCAGATATCTCTTACTGTAATGCACAAAATTTGTGTTCATTTACCTTGAAGAGTTGAGGAACCAAACATGGCCAGATGTAGCTGCTGGGCTGAAGACACAAGTGTACGATTATGCTGGTTTTTGCCACAGTTTTAATGGTATCCCTTCAAGGTTTAAAGACATACAAATACACACAGATAGTTGTTGCAACTGTTTAAAAACTTTGCAAAGAAAACCCCTCGACAAAGTCTCGGCCTTTGTTTTTTACTTTTTCTCCTCCTTATCAGCTCGTTTGACGTGATATTGTCTTAAGTGGAGACACCTATCGTTTCAAAATATTAGTTAGTGTTGACAAGAAATAAATATAGCACAGCTGCAGGGGCCTATATGACCTTTTAAGGAACAATTTTAGCTGCTACTATAGGTCAAATGTTTGTGAAACTTGCACACAATGACTACCTCAAGGGTCTATAACCACACTGTGCTTAAGGTAATACAGGTTGTTTTACGGGGACTCGCTACTCCTTGTGGAGTATTGGTGAGATTTCACTGAAACAGGATTTATTTGTCCTTGATGTGACTGTTAACAAGCTTCCTTGACGTCTCTGTGGATTTTATTTCTCACTAGTTTGTGCAAGACAGCAAACCAACCAAGAAAACTTGTAACTTTCTTTCTGTATTTCATGCATTATACTAACCTATTAATTGTGATGGATCATAAGTCAGATACGTTATTGACATGCTGCCATTAATCCACCTGCTAGTAGTGCAAGGATGCAATCAGAAGCAAATTTGACTTCAGTGACTTGCCCGAGGACACTTTGGCAGGTGGAAGATCAAACAGCTAACAATGGGAGTAGCAGCACAAGTCAGCTGATCACAGCCTGCACATGAAAAATCCACTGTGCTCACCCAATTTTTGGTTCCCACCGGTGATATTCCACTTTAACCCCTGCTGATAGCCTCAAACCCAGCCTCAAAGTATCCCAAGCAACTGTATTACTACTGCTGGTGTTGGTCTCAAGCCTGGATAATGGATGATCGCATCAGGAAACACATCTGGAATTAAATTTTGCCAAATCAAACATGAGGATCGATCTGTAGCAGGATCAGCCAAAGACACCGTTACCCCATAGCTTAGCAGCTAATTCCTATGGCTATAAATAAAGCAACAACAGTAATAATGTGTAAATAAACTGATATTTATATGGCATTTTTTTTTTGCGTATTTTCCTGAGCATCCATATGAAATTCTAGTATTACGACTATCCTGGTACCTAAATGATTTTAATGGGAGTAACACTCATTAGTTAAGCTCATATTTCTTTTTTCTATCTTCTCTTCCTTTTTAGACTGTTTGTGTGATTAGCATGCTGAGCCAGAGCTTCAATGAATAAGAAGCATGGATGGCTTATGTTTCACTGCCCCTGCTACCTAGCGAACACAGAGCGCCGGGGGGGGAGCTGTCTAAATTGGTTTTTCATTAGGAGTTAATGATGTGATAATCTCTCTAACAGTATCCAGGCCTTAGACACTGCAGCCTGCAGTACTCCTCTAATCGAGTGTGTATGAGTGTGTCTGCCGTCCAACATACATATGTTTAAAAGAAGGGACTGTATTTGTGAATGTGAATCATTATAACCCAGTGTGGATGGTGAGCGTTATACAGCCAGGGTTGAGATGGATCGGCAGTCATCACTGAACCACACATGCACGCAAACATGTGCACAGATCAGACCTGATCTGATCTCTACATGTAACCCCACTCACCCACCCTCACCCCATCACACCAGCTTAAATCTTACATGTTAATCTCCCTCCTTCTCTCTGTCTTTCTCTCAAACACGCACAAACATACTCGCTTTCATTCCCCGCTTGCAGAGACCCCTGCTTCATTTTCTGGTCATGTGCACCCATTGCGAGGGGGCGAAGCGGACACAAAGTGAAACAGGGAGCAGAATGGGGAGGAGAGGAGGCGAGGCTGGAGCTGCGGCCTGAAAGGAGGCGGTGGGAGGTGTCTAATTGTCCCACGCTGAAAGGGACAGTTAAAAGGAGAATCTTGTTGCAAAAGCTGGTGGGCTGGGCTGGAGGCTGGTTAAGTGCTGGTGGTGTGTGTAACCGTGTGTGTGTAACTGTGTGTGTGTCTGTGTGCTTGTATGAGTGTGAGTCTAATGAGGAGGAGGATGACTGATGACCAAAGGGAGGATGATACTGAAGAGGATGAGTTTAAAGGTTAAAGAAATAAATTAAAATTGCAGTTAAGTTAGTTTTAGAGCAAAAATATTAATATCAACACTCAACACGATCCAATATTGTAATTAGCTAATAAAAAAGCTAATTAATTCCAAAAATGTATAACTAACAGCGTGCATAGTGTCACTTTCACTCCTGGTTTGCTCACACACACCCTGAAAGACATCCAACAAAACAGAGGTTATAAACTATGTTGCATGGTAGAAAATCCAATTAATTCATATTTAAGACAGTACTGCTTATTGACAAAACATATTATACTATCTAAGACAATGCTGGTATAATTTTAATGTGATGAAAATGCTGTCAAACCATGATAATACTGATATAAAGCATTTGCTTTCCCTGAGAAAACGAGACAAGGCCTAACATGTGAGGCACATGGGCAGTATATGCAGTGCCTTAACCTTGCCTTTTTACATTTTTATTATGTGTTACATTGGTGTGCATCATGAATGATCCACTAATACAAATAAGCCCCTAGTGTACCTCCAAGTATATGTTGGTAAATATAATTACACCATAATATCAAGTAAAAGAGGTGAAAATTCCATTTGTTTCTTGGGCTGTATTATAAAGTATTACTAAAATTTCCAGAGGAAACTCTACCTACCTTGGCTACTTTTGTACTTATGCTGTATCACTGCTATTTTACAATAATGTTGCTGCTGCTTTCATCTGGTGGTGATAGATTTACACTTTGAGTTAGGTCATGTGTCATCAGTGACAGTAGCTCAAAAAGAAAAAACATCACTTTTTTTTATATAGACATAAAAATCATTATCACAGATTTTCTTAAACTATCTTATGGTTTAAGGGTACATCACCCATTCCTACCACCTGTACAGGCCATCCAACAAATTCAAGTTCTTTAATCCATATCACTAGTCATCGCCATGCACCTACCAGGTAGTCATGCTAGTTACCTCAATCTAATGCAATCTAACAGCAGTTCATGAAGTAATCACAACCTCTAATCTACTGAGTCGTGTCCCGGAGCATAATTTTTCATTGGGCTAAGCTCATATATATACATTCATGTGCCATCACTTCAAATGCACTAAGCTACTAGTAACTGAAGGGTTAGCTTTAGGTCTGTGAAGGTCTGTTAGCTTTAGCTTTGCTGACCTCGTGCAGATCAGATGCTTCATTACCAAATGGCATGATTTAATTTGACTTACTGTTGTAGAGTATATCAGCAGAGAGGACATTTTTGGGTGGGCATAGACACCAACACTGTGGGGTTGTTGGTTCTGATTAGCAAGCTAGCTTTAGCGCTACTAACACAAGATGCAGGAGGTAGCTGGTGTTAATAGCTTTGCTATGTACAGCTCAAGTCTGTTGTCCTTAGGCCAATGCTCAGGTATACAGTACAATATATACACTGATCTCTCAGTTGTGTTACAACACATCTGACTTAGACGTAGCAGTGCATCAAGGAGTCCAAGCATGCACCAAAAGGATGCTGTCATTTAACGGTCACAGGTGTTTACTTGATGTTTGACAAAGAACTGTTAAAGATGTAAAAGATTTCTTGCACTGATATGTAGCAAAGATTCTAAACTAAATTGTTTTCCAAAATTGTTTTCAATAAGGAAAACAAGAATTGCACACATTGATCAGTCGTGCATTGGGATGAAAAATATGTGTCTGAAAACTTCATTGCTTCTGTTTGATAAAAACATGCCTCAGAAAGCTTTGAGATGCCAATTTTGTATCAGAGTGTGTTCAGACAGAGAGAAATAAGAACATGAAGGTATGTTTCTTCATTACTGAAATGTTAATTTGACTTGTTTTTGCCTAATTAACGCCAGTGTCTTCCAAGAACAAAACAGCCCGACAAATATTAATTAGGACCTCAATATTCATGTTGGCAGAGATGGTTGTGAGGTCTGTAATTAACGAGATTTTAATCGTTTGATCATCTCCTTAATTAAAGGCTTGCTATAATTTGAAGGTTTGTTTACTTTTCACAAAATAGGAATGAAGAAATCTTATTGATATTCTTTTACCCACAATTCACCCAAAGAAAACTAAGAAGGCAAAATCAAGCTTTTAAAAGTTGCCATAACATATCTGAGAGGTGCGGTACATCTTTTACTTTTCAAATGTTGACCTATCATTTAGAAAAATAAATCTCAGAACTACTTTTTTTTACGGTTTTTGCTTGGCATCACTGTGAGATATCAATACTCCTGTTGCTGTCTTCCATCTGCCACTCAAACACTTCAAACTAAGCGAAATCTCTTTTAGTGAAACTTCAAACTGTGGTTTGATGGTGTCTTTGATGGGTAAAATGAAAGGAGTATACATCCACAGTTATTCATGCATGGATTGTATTCAGTAAAATGATGTGTAGGCAACGTTTCTGTAAGAAAAACAAACTCTATCCACTGTCAGCTCAACTATTTGCAAGAATTTACAAGTTTCTTTTTTTTTTTTTTAGATTATATTAGCATAGAAACACATTTGTCCTCCTGAAGAAGGAAGAAATATAGATTGAAAATCATTCACCACAGTTAATAAGCCACATGGCAGGAGCCCAATGCATTTAGGCATGTACATATGGTCAAGACCACCTGCTGAGGTGACTGAATGTGGTGTGGTTGTTATTTCAGACACTCCTGATCTACTGTGGTTTTCCACACAACCATCTCTAGGGTTTACAGAGATTGGTCAGAAAAAGAGAAAATATCTACACACACATTGTGCCTCACCAACTGAACATTGTTTAAATGCCACAGCTTACCCGAGTACTGTTGTTGGTCATGTCCGTCCCTTTATGACCACAGTGTACCCATCTTCTGATAGCATCTTCCAGCAGGAAAACTCGCTATGTCATAAAGATCAGATCATCTCAAACTGGTTTCTTGAACTCGATGATGAGTTCACTGTGCTCAAATGGTATCAAAGAATTATGGCAGTCCAACACAGTACTAGCAAGGTGTAACTTATGAAGTAGACAGTGAGCATACAGTTACTTGATTGCTACAAATGAACGGCTCTAGGTTTCTGTTCTCACTTTTATATAGATGTTAATGGAGGTCCATAATAAATAAAGTCAGAATAACTCTCAGCAACAACTGCAATACATTTTTAGGTTTGTGTGAGCAATTATATTTGAACCATCAGTAACTATAACATAATTGAATTTTTATTTATTTAAAGTTACTGTCAGATTTCTGTTTTTTTGTTAATTTGTTAAAGTATGTGGCATGAACCAATGCCAGATACATTCACATTTTACTCCTTTGATAGTCCTTTAAAGTGAAAGTTAGCATCAGATACAGAAGAGATGGCACAAAAGACAAACTCTACAAGTAAAAAAAAATTCTACAATATAAAACACACAACCCAACTTTTGTTAATATGCAGCAAAGAAAAAGGTTTTAAAGCAATTTTAAATCAAATTAATTGTTAGTGTCTTGCAGCCTCAAGCAGTTCGTTTTAACAAAATTGTTCAGCAGTAAATGTTACATTTTGGTGATTTTTGAAAAATAATGTTAACAGCTTCATCTTATTTATGATGATATATTTTGGCTTTCAGGAGAGTCCAGGTGAAGCTCTAATCTCTTAAAGCCATAACAAGATTTCTAATGAGTTCCTGCAACACATAAATAAATGTGTAAGGTCACAGAATGAAGACTCATATGCCCACCTCCACAGACCAGGTAAGTGTTTACAGTCTTTACTGAAGTAAAGCATGGTTTGATATACAGATGATTACTCCATGTGAACTAAAGCAGAAAGAACACAAAGAGGCAAAATGAGGAGACAAAACATGTCTAACTCCTGACGATCTTTCCCGTTCTGCATTTCAGAGTATGTGAGAACTCAACACATAAAATTTTTAGTTCTTTTTTATACCAGTGACATCAGCTATTATCTTTAGCTCTGACTTTTACTTTCTTTATTGTCTCAGGTATGTGTGTCATTGTTCTTTAAGGTAAGAGATACTCAGCCAGTCATGTGTCACAGACACTCACTGCTGACCACAAACTACCAGAGAGAAGCTTCCAGTCACTGTGGACTGTCCTGAGACTAGTAGAGGTGGTCGAGTAGCCGGAGCCTCCCAGGAGGTAGATGAAGAGGAGACTGGTTGCTATTTTTCAGATGTTTTTACATTTAAATGGAGGATCTGACTCAAACTCTATGGGCCTTTAGAGATCATAATAAACAAGATCTTCTGAACTTTTAGTTGTCTGTCGTCTTCTACTGGATCCTATCCCAGGTGCACCAGGCAGGATGCAAGATGAACAGATAAATAGCAACAGGTCACTTGCAAAGTCCACATAGAAAGCCCCTCAGCCAGCTGATGGGTTCAAACCTGGGACCTTCTTTCTTTAAGGTGATGGTGCTAACCACCAAACCATCATGCAAACATTATAAAAAAACTGTAAATGACCTATTATGGACTTAACTGTGTTACTATCTTGTGTTTTTGGGGTCAGTAATCTAAGCAGACCTCCTACTTCCTGCTCTTTGGTGACACATCAGAAATGTTTCTATATATCTCAGTCATTTAAAGGCATCTCTGTCTACATGCACACATGTGCAACACTCAGTTTTCTCATGACCCAACGTTGCATGAACCTGTGATACCTAATACACATGCATTACAGAATGGTATATGTACAACATTCAAACGGTGACATCTAAGATAAAAAAGCAATAGTGCTGGCTCAATTTGGGTCCCTGTGATTGTGTCCTTTTGCTGCCCAGAGAGCTGATGTGAGAGGGCAGAGAGCCACTTCTCAAAGAGAGGAAGAAAAAAAATGTGAGAGGGTTTCAAGAGAAGAAGCAAGCCTAACCAGAATCTTGTGAGAAGGAGTACAGAGAGTGAGAAAGAGTGTGAGAGAAGGAGAGAGGGGGAGAGATAAAAAAAGATACGAACAGAGGAATAAAAGGAAAACGAGGAGCTTACGCAGTGAAAAGAGCACATTATGGGCAACCTGCTGCGACAGTAGTGTGGGGAACGGTGAATAACTGCCTTCATTTAGGCCAGTGTCCTGGTGGTGTTGAATCAGAGGCCTCAGATGGACACACACACTCACAAACACTAAAATACATAAGCAAAAAAATACCCTTTGCAAAGCATGTGTTCCTGCTCAAATTGATATCTGACACACACACACACACATGCTAACAGACCTGCTCTGCCCCTCTCATTCACACATTTCTCCACATTGGCCGGATTAGGAACACTTTCTCTTGGGTGTGTGAGGCTGCCCCACACACAAAGAAACACTTGGGGACAGGATTAGTAGGCTTACAGGGGATTCACATATGTCCAGTTCAAGCAATTGGTATTCAAAGCTTTACACTATCAAATGCCACCAAGAGAGAGCAAAGCCGACCAGCGCTTTTCTTTGCATTGGCAGCACCTTTATGAGAGGGGCTCTTTTGCTGGGCCAACAATAAGGCTGTGAATACACATTTTTACTGTTCTACCAGGGGGATCTCATTGGTGAAGGATGAAGCACGGAGCAGAGTTTGAGGCAGACTTTATTATCGGGGGTTTGAAGTGCTGGGTGGGTGAGAGTGCAGACGGATGGATGGATGGAGGCACGGATAGACAGATGGAGCGATAGGGATGCTGAGGTGGTTGGTCAGAGGAAGAGTGCTTCAGTTACTTCCACATGTTATTGTTGGTGGCCCGTTCCCCCACTCCACCTCGACAAAACAGATCTGGAGTAGACTCTTCAGAGTGGAGAGAGCACTCTCAGCTGCTCAATATAGACAATACTGACTCAATTTACACCATTCGCCCAATATTTTAATGCACATTGAAAGATCAGCTTTTTGCTTCAGTGGATAAAAACTAACGTTTTGAATGTTTTCACTGCGTGTTGACAATACAGAATTTTTATGACTGCTTTTAAGATTTAGTAGTTTTTCTTCCCTTTGGTTTTTGACACATCTGTGGTTTGGCATGTCTTTCTATTTTGTCGTTTAAAATTTTTTAGACGTGGTTTGTGTGCATGGCTTGTATTTGGCTCATATTGTATTTTAAGTAGCTTATAATGAAATTTAATTGATTGCTAAAATGATTTCAATGTTTGAATGTTTTTCCAGTTTTTCCAGTAGTATTTATTTTAAGATAATAAATATTAGATGAT
>NW_024582407.1:2274083-2295348 GCF_018398535.1 Haplochromis burtoni | reverse complement strand
ATAATAATAATAATAATAATAATAATAATAATAATAATAATAATAATAATAATAATAATAATAATAATAATGTGCTTTCAGCACATGGAAGCTAGATGTTGGACCATGAGGCACAGCCTTGTAAACTCTGACATCCACATGCTGCCATATGGCCAGCAGAGTGCCGAGAGTCGGAGCCGGCATGTTACCTCCGTCCCAGCGGAGGCCCTGCACCCCTGCGGCAGCACTAACCGCTGAATGGGAAAAGCAATTTCCCTTCCCATTCCTCCTCATTCCCTCAGGCGGCCACCGGCGGAACCTCGGAGACTTTGGCTTAAATTTTGACCGTCCGATACAAAGTGAACAGCGTGTGTGTGTGTGAGTGTGTGTGAGGCTGATGAGGTTTTCTTCTTTTACAAAAATGCAGCAGGATCTCTGCAGTTGCGTTTGACAACAATTTTAAACGGCTCTCTTTTCAAAATGTATTTCTTTTTTCTTGGGATGTGATCGCGGTGCGTGTGTGCGTAAAGTATGGGAAGATCTCATAATAAACCGCGTGTGCTTTGTGCAGTAAAAACCACTAAGGAAGAAAACAGACCGGTTTCTCCAGGAAGAGCAACTTTCCCATCCACGAGAGAAGTGGAGGGGAGAGGAGAGGAGCGCGGTGCCCCCCGACAGTTTTCTGACAATGGCAGTGAATGGTTGCGCACCGCGGTCACTGGGACAGTCAAAGCACACCGCCCCCTTTCTAACGGGCACGTCATCTTCCTAACTAGGCGTTATGAATAGGAAAGCCGCTTTTGTCTGTCCGCGCGTATAAATACCCACAATCAGTGTCCCCCTCACCGCAGAGTTACAGAGACACACGCAGAGTGAAAGTCGACAGACGCAAAGTGGGAACCGATGTGATAAGGACAGAAGCACGGGACAGGAGGGATACAGGCAACATCAGGTGACCAGAGTGACTAAAGGCTTCGGGGAAAAGAGAGAAAGGGAGAGGCAGGGAGTAAAAGCTGAGAGGGGAGAGTGTGGGGAGAGAGTGAAAGTGAGAGTGAGAGAGAGAGAGAGGGAGGAAGCCAGCAGCGACCTCCTACCCAACAACCTCGGAAGCAAACTCATAAAATGAATTCAGACTCCAGTCCAAGCAGCAGAGCCTCATCCCCGGACATGGACGGCATGTTTCTCCGTGACCACCACCCGCATCACCATCACCATCATCACCACATTGGCTCCTCCGTGTCCTCCTCCACGCAGAGCGGCGAGCAGCAGCGCCAGAAGATGAGCGGGGGCGAGCACCTGCGCTCAGGAGAAGCAAAGTCCGCGTCGGTGGGAAGCAGCAGCAGTAGTAGCAGCAGCAGCAGCAGCAGCAACAAGTATAAACTGAAGAAGCAAGTCACCGAGGAGGAAATGTACCAGCTCCGTCTCAAGATTAACGGCCGGGAGAGGAAGCGCATGCACGACCTCAACCTGGCCATGGATGGCCTACGCGAGGTGATGCCCTACGCGCACGGGCCCTCAGTGCGGAAGTTGTCCAAGATCGCCACGCTGCTTCTGGCCAGGAACTACATCCTGATGCTCACCAGCTCCCTGGACGAGATGAAGCGGCTGGTAGGGGAGATATACGGAGGGCAGCACTCAGCCTTCCACTGCGGCACGGTGGCGCACGGCCCCGGCGGACACTCCGGAGGTCCCGCCGCTGCCGCCGCTGCAGCAGCCGCTGCCGCTCACCAGGTGCACCCTCTTCTCGGGAGCGCGCTGTCTTCTTCCACGTCCTCCACTCTGTCCAGCGCGCTGCCGGGGCTCACGTCCATCAGAGCACCCCATTCCCTGATGAAGGGGGCTCCAACTGCGCCCTCGGCCCTGCAGCTGGGCTCCGGTTTCCAACACTGGGCTGGGCTGCCGTGTCCCTGCACCATCTGCCAGGTGCCTCCGCCTCCTCCACACATCCCCATCACCTCTACCGGCCTCACGAGACTCTCAGGGGAGGGGAAAGACGGGATGAAATGATGCCCGTGTGTCTGATGAGCAGCAGAGACTGAGAGATGTAATGATGTTTGTAAATAGATAATTCAGGGCATGAGGGGGAATTTGGCCTCACTGGTGCATGTTGTTGTTTAGTCTGTTTTCTTGTTTGGCGTATAACAGAAAAGCCTTTTTCCTCCTTGTAACAAGGACTTAGACTATATATATAAAGACTACTGATTTCTGCCAGTTGATGGTAAAAAAAAAAAGAAAGAAAGAAAGAAAGAAAATACACACCGCGCTCCTGCTGTGTTTAACTGAGTCTTCGTTGCACATGACATTGTGAAAGGTGAAGGAGGCAGCATGAACATTTTAATTTTGCTTCTTTCTTTTTCTTTTTTTTTAAAACATTTTTTAAATATATCAAGCGTCATTTTGTGAAAACGAAGAATGCTCTGTGCCTTGTACCAAGGATTTTAAACTTGAGTTCTATGTAAAAAAAAAAAAAATAACAACATGTTTGTGTTTGGCTAAAACGATTCTGCCACCACGGAAATTTGTTTTAAAAATTTTTAAGATTTATTTTAATCGTGTGGCTCACTGTGTGTCGATTTGTGCCCTGATTTCTATTGATTTCTATTTTGATTTTAACTTCTGTTTTTTTTGCATGATGGTGTAATTATCACAGCATGATTGTTTTTGCTGAAATGAATTTGTTATGCCCAGAGACCCCGTGTCTTTATTTTTGTACATTGTTGATGACTGATGAAATATTTATTATCGCCCAGCGTCACTGGATGAAATTTCAATAAAACTGGAATTATGAATCATACCCAATTTAGTCCTCTGTTTCTTTTAAATACTCACCAAATCATCGAAACGACATTTTTTTCTATCATATAAGAATTAAACCCCCGGAAGTTTAAGTCAGTTTTACTTTTTATTTCTTTAATTAATTTTGGTAGTTTCAGACAAAATCTTAAGATAAATACGAAGCTGTGCTTCTTTAAATATTTTATTTTGCCCACATATATGTAATCATTGCACATTAAAAAAAAACAAATCTTGTTTTAAATAATAATTATTGCGCAATGATTATAAACATTTCAAGGCCTCAGACAAAAACACCTCAGCGCGTTTTTTCTTTTACACTTCTCATCATTGTTTGTTCTTTTTTTAAGACCCCGGATTTTTCTGCTTATTTAAAACAGACTACATTGAAATCAACAAAACGCAGAGATTTATAGATAAATGAACATTTGCTATTTTATAGTAAAGATTTCTAAGGAAAGCTGAAAATTAGCATCTGATATTTTTCTCCTTTGAATGATCCTAGAATAACTGCTGAAATTACGCAGCAGGACATTAAACATTTTGCTGGTTGTTGAAATTCATGTTTTAGAACTGTTCTAAAATTAACCAAAGTTTTGAAGTCATGTCACCTTCTTCTCGGGGCATACACGTCTGAACAATAACACGAATGCATCATTTATTTAGGATTCGCGCAAATGTTAGGAAAAGGGAGAAACGAGAGGGAAATAAGGCACTGAGCTGCAGCCTAATGGAGCTCAGCTGAATTGGTCCCTGTAGCAGCTAGAAAGTGATCCGCCTTGGGGAGCGCAGAGCAGTTTGTCCGCCGGGTCCCTTGGGTGTTTCTCCGTCTCATCTCTGCAGCGACAGAATGCACGTATGTTTGTGGAGATTACAAGTTAATTGTTCATGGGGGACCGAGAGGAGAAAATCACATCACAGAGAGGCGTCGGGATTACAGGCTTCTAAATGTAGAAGATTATACATTCAGACCCCCTCCTCGGCCTCGCCGTATGCAAATGAGTGTGTGGATTAAAAAAGTAAAGAAAGACAGAAAGAGAAAAGGAGACGAAGCCCTTTTGTAACTTATTTGGAGGGAAGAAAACACAAGTTTGGTGGCTAAGTCGAGAAAGAGTGAAAGAGTTCATTTTACGCTTCTTCTTTTTGTCTTTAGGAATGAGTATAGCCTGTCTGTCCCTCGCAGGCTGCCAGATGGGATGTAAATAGCTGGGTAGCTGCAATGGCCTTTTAACCACACAACACTGAGGAGGATGTTGTCAAGGGAAGCTGGCGGTTTGCGAGTTAATAGTCATGAGTTGGGGTAATTACTTAAGGTTTATTATGCTCTGGTTTCAAAGGAAATAGACCCTTCAATGGGCCGAGAAATACTTCTTAATTCTGGCTAATTAGGAGCCGAGCAAAGCAGAGACAACTGCTGCTTCTGCTGCTACCAGAGAGGGAGAGCATTTGTAAGTAAGCCACAAAATAACGCACAAAACAATCATGCACATGCAAATGGCGTGCACAAGACACATCCGTGTTAAAGAGAGGAATGCAAACCAGCTTAATTTTGGAAGTGTACGTCCTGCTCTGATATGTCGATCATATGGCAACAGAAGCATCTTCCTGCCTTTGGCCTGCACACTGAAATGGAAGATTTCCCTCTTATTCTTCTGAAAGCTGGAAAGGTAAACAGAAAAACTAACTTGCAAGCAGCGAGTGAATTACAGGTTTTCTGTGTTTATCTAACAGAGGGGCTTATCTTCCTGGCAGGGCTCACAAAAATTATCCTCATTAGACTGAGACTTTTAGTTTTGTTTTAAATAAATCCCACTGATATTCAGATTTGTCTTTTTCATTAAGGCAAAAACAGGAGGAGAGAAGGGGATAATAATGCAACACAACAACAATAACAACATCAACACAAACGCAAAACTAAAAAGAAGAACTGATCATGTTAAGGACCGAAAAACTCAACTGGAAAAATAAAAACGGCTTTCAAATTTGGACATTTTATGTATTTGAGCACCTATTTGTTATACCAGAGGCAGTTAAACCAGAGAAGGTTGTTGGACAGCTGATTTTGGTCAGTTCTGCAGCAAACATCAAACTTAGAGAGTGTGCGAATAGTGAAATACAAATAACATAACATCCTTAAAGCAGCATTAATGCATTAGAAGTGAAAAAGGTGTTTATTGCAGAAATTATATGGAAAATACCAAAAATACTTACAAAGAAAGCTATGAACTCTAAAAAATGAGATGCATATATATTTATATAGCATGTGAAAGAGGCTGTGAGATCAAATCTATAATTTCTACAGAAACTATTTGTGTTTTTGTTTGCAGGCTGGTCAGCGATCATAGGATGGACTCGTGGCCATCAGCTCTTCTTTTCATGAGGCTTGACAAATGACTGGCCCTTTACAGAGCACACACCTGTTACTGCGAGCCACTCGAGGTTTATCACTTAGAGAAACACTGCTTTGTTCACCCTCTCCACACGCACGCACACACACACACACACACACACACACACACACACACACACACACACACACACACACAATGAGAGGCCTTTTTTCTCCATTCTTAAACATGGATGCTAACAAGGCAACAAATACTGTCAGCCTCACTTGCTGGCCCTGTGACAAAGCTCCAACCTCCAAATCTGAAAATCCGCAAAGTTGTTTTAATTAAAACACCCCGACAGCTGCTTGCCAGCTCCATCACAGATATAGTTTTACAAAGCTACAAATATAAGGGTTGTTTTAGAGGGGGGGTGTCAGATATGCACAAACAGTAGGGGCATTTAAGGCTTTTATAACTCCAGAGTTTGTATAAACATGTCATTTGGCAGCCACAGACTGCTGTTGCATTGAGTGTGAAGAGTCCTGCCTGTGTGGAAGTGTATGAATGTGAAGTGGTCTTCTGGTTTGTTTACTTGGTCGGTCAGTGAGCTGCTGCCTGAGGGCAGCAATTGAAAATAAATTTTAGTTGAATAAGGGGCAGTGGCCGCATCAGCCGAGCTGCTGCTAGAACAAAAGCAGTTGAGGGGATAAGTTATTGACCGAGCTGACAGCCTGAACGAGGCTGATTATAACCGCCTGGTTATGCTCAGTGTGTGTGTGTGTCATAGTCATATTGAAGCAGGTGCAAAGTCCGTTCCCTCTCTGAGTTTACCTCCATCTTCTCCCTTTCTGCCCTGAGGGAAGCTTCTGAGGCCTCTGCCCTAATGTCCTCAGCTGATTCCTTAGACTAATGTTTAACCCATACTGCCAAAGCAGAAAGCATATTTCCATCATAAGAGCGCTTTTCCATTGCCATTAGCGACTCAGCTCATTTGCATGTTAATTGTTGCAGTTAGAGAAGTGGTGTTGACACTTCCCTTTGTCCAAGCAGGGTCGCGGAAAGTGAGAGGATGGGGCTGCAGAATGATAACCATGTGTGTTATTGTTTCGGGCTGGTTATATCATCTGTCATCACGGGACGTTTGAACACAATGGGAGATAGACTGAGTTAATTTCATAAGGTGCTATTTATTTATCATGTGAGAATTAAATAAAGTGTTTAGCTGTATTTAAAAAAAAACGCAATAGGATAGCTCAAATCCGAACATTACTCCCAAATGAATTTGTCATAGTGTGAAAAGTAACACACATTTACCCGGGTAGTGAAATTTTGAGGCGTTTTGATCTGTGCACAGATGGTGAATTTCTGGGCCGATGCGGATACAGAAATATTTCCCATTTTTGCTCGTTTTTGTTTTCAGTAGCCCCTTTTGTGTCAATGAAACAAAGAAATAGCCATTAAGAAAAATGGCTGAACTATTCTAAAGGTTAAAACCTCTTCATCACACTTCATCTTTGAACATTTAGCGAACAAAAGTATGGCAAAGGTTTACCACGGTGCATCCGTAGCTTTACTCAGCCACATCTCAGGTATTCAATATTAATCTGAAAAGCAAAACAAAACCTTTTTTTTGCATCCTTAAGTCAGAAATTCAGTCTGTTTTCTCAATTAAAGGTTATCTTCTCAAAAGTTTGAGTTAGTAAGTCAAACTTTTGGGACATACCCAATGAAAAATTCTCTAAAATGTTAATAATAATAATAAAGGTTTTAAATGCTTCTACATCAATTACAAAAGTAGTTCTCAGTCAACTTGACATAACTGCAACAAAGCCATCTTTCATCGTAGCAAACGCTCGCTTTCATTTAAGAAAATATCCGAGTTCCTCCTCCAATGAACGGCCATGCGTGCAGGATGGCTGTCAATGTTATCAATTACGGGCTTAGAAAGTAAACTGAAACACACAAACAACATTCCTGACAAAATGGACATGCTGTGTTTACACATACACAAACACACACACTTTCACTTGTCCGCATACAAGCCAGTTTTGGTGTGAATTTTGTGTGATAAATACAGATTCAGCCAGACAGAAAGTGCCTGTGCGTGCGTATCTGTGTGTGTGCGTGTCTGTGTGTGTGTGTGCGCGCGTCAGCAGTAATATCCTCCTACAGTGACTGACAGATGGCGTTCAGTGTTTGGCCGTAAATGTGCTCTCTGAGTGTTTGTCTGTGTGCCAGTCGCCTGTAGTTTGGAGACTCCCTGTGAGAGTCTAACTGTCCTGACACTGTTCAAAACCAACTGTCCTTGATTGTCAACCGCAGATGAACCGTAGTGTATGTGTGCGTGCGTGGATGTGAGTGTGTATGTATGTACATGCTGATGAGTGTGTATGCAGTGGCCTTCTGGAAGGAAGCGCTGAGCAGGCCAGGGGAGCAGATGTTAATGGGTGAGATATATCTATCTAAATCTCTGGCCACCACATGCTTCAAATCTGCCCAGAGGAACGGGTGTCTCTGCTTGATGACACGAGGCAAACTGTGCAGGAAAGGTTTTCTTTTTCTTTTCTTTTTTGTCTAAAATATAGGAGACGGAGAGAAGATTTTGTGTGTGTGCTTATGTGTGTGTGTGTGCCAACTCCAAGCCTGGCACAGTCCTGGGTGACAGTCCCCTCTCAGCGGGGGGGAGTCGGGCGACAAAGTGAAACATGGTCATGAGGAGAGCGAGCCACGACTGAAGCCAAGAACAGACAGCACAAATAGAGAGATCAGACTACCTCTTTGCACGGTCCAGTCCAAAACAAAACAGAAATGTGTTTGATAATGTTCCTTCACTGACAACAAAATGAAATCAGGGGACAGGAAAGTTTTAAAATGAAGAGACTTTGAGCGCGGATCAAGTTTTTTGGTTTTAAGGCTTTGAAGGGAATGTGACGTCCCAACCAGTACTGAACAGCTCATCATCTTTGCCCACTGTGCAATCAGTCATTCGTCATATATTCAAACAGCCTGCAACATAGCAGTAGAGAGAATTTAGTGCTAACTTAACTGATAATACATAGTGAGGTGCTTATGAATGTTTTGAGGCATGACTGATCAAGACATAGGTATTTAAGTTGATTGGCTGAATGCATCCAGCCATAAAAACCTTTTATCAGAGGTCATTGTCCAAACAAAAATAAATCTACACTATCGTCCTTTCATTTGTCTCATGAGGAAGCCTGAATCTGCTAATGCACGGTGATTGCTCATGAAGACCCAGAGACCTTTCAGCAACCACTGACCAGTTGGTGAAAGGTTGCCAGCTTGTCTGCAAACACATGATAATTAACCACCAAGAGGAAAAGTAAAAGTTGTGCCTTTGAAGGGGAGCAGGCTCCACTTCCAGTTTTGTTGAACTTTTCATAGTTTCAGTACACATTGAGTAGTTGTTGAATGTTTGCAGACAAGTTGGCATCTTCTATGCAAACTTTGTTATCAGTTTCATCTTGTGACAACAAGCAACTACATATATATTAGCCAGGCTATTGGAGAATACACATTTTTCCCCATTGACTGGTGTTAACCCCGGGTCACTGACTACTTTCTAATTATATGTGACTGGGGCTTCATAAGTGAATTCACAGTCCAGCAACCACTCGCCAACCAGCTAGGAAAGGTTTTTCCCTAGCAACCTGTGGTTACCGGGTCTCACTGGTCTCAAGACCTGTTTAAATTGGGGCTTAGGCTCCCTGGTACAGCACAAAGGTGACTCAAACCCCTGACCGCTCACTATAAAGTCATACCAAGCTAACTGGTCTTCACACTCAGCTCATCACAGGATTATGATGCTGGCAAAAAGGGGTCGGGACGTGATGGTTGTGGCAGTCAAGACATGTTGAGTTCAGCTGGAAACAAGGTTTAAAATTTAATTTAAACCTACACAGTTGTAAAAGGCTTAAAAGTGTTATTTATATTAATAAAAACAGGCTCATAAAGAGAACATTGCATGGCTACATGTTCACACCCATTAAATAATCAGATACACTGTCAATCAAATGTATAAAAAATCAAATGTTTTAATAGTTGACTTGATATTTCTTGCTTCACAAGAGACTGTTTTTGTACACGTCTGTTTATCATGTGACTTTTACCTTTTGACTGGGTAACCTCACTGGCTCCTGCAGCTTCTGCATGTCAACATCATGTTCAGTGAAATTATCAGTTGTATTTACCTCCATCGCATTTATAGTCGTAGTAGTTTTACAGTCACAGTTAAACATGTACAAAAACATGCCTGTATATCAATCATTTCAATCAAAACAAAGCATTTGTTGCTCTTCAAATTTAAGCATAACAATACTGATTATTTTTTATTTTTGTTCTTAAGTTTCACAATTTAATTGCACAAATATTAAATAGCCAACATACAATAATGTCACGTTTGTGATAAAGTGACCATTTATTTTTATTTTTCAGCTAAACGTGAAGATGAGAGATTCAAAGAGGCCTTTGGGAATTGATCTAACATCTCTGTTGGCAGCATTGTTAAGACAGACATTACACCTCTCAAACTTAAGGTACGTGGTTTGGCATGTGCCCACATTTACAGGAGGTCTAACCTTCTTGTCTATCGCGCATCATTTGGCAGCAGAAGTATATATATTACATGTCTCCAATCTGACCAGATGTTAAGTACATCTAGGAAGGTCCTGATCAAAGATACCCAGTCCCCTTAAAGCTTTCTCTGAAGACTTCAAACATTTTCATTACATTTCCTCAGGTCTGTGTAAGACTTTGTGATCTGGCAATGCTGTTAACCCAGGCGTTAGCCTGCCATCTAACCCTCTGTGTGAGCTGGCTGCGATGTTAAAGTAGACATTAGCCTCCTCCCTCTGGCCTGGATTCAGCTGGCACGTTCAGACCTCATTGATGGCTCTGCCAGGCAGACTCTGTCACAGTTGGTGATTTTGATCAATATCAACACCCAGACAGCTTGTTGGAGAACAAACAAACATGTAAATAATGCGTCAACACGTTCTGAAATTCTGGACAAGGTGATTATTGTATGAGAGGGCAGAGAAGGAGACAGAGAGATCAGCTTATGCTTTGCTACGTGTGTGTAACCTGCATCTATAATCTTGTCATAAAGACAATGTCACTTGATATTGTTGTCTCTTTCACTTTAATAGAAGCTATTAATGCTATTAATTTCATTTCAAGACAGCTTTTCTGAGCCTTATTTTACCAACAGCTCTCTGGTTTCTCTCAGTCTAGACTTTGTTGTTCAGAGGACTTAGAGTTGAGTCTCTTCCACATATTATCCAATAACAAAATAATACTACTCAGTGTGGTAAGAAAGTCTTTGGGCTTTACAGGTCAGGGATTCTCAACCAGGAGGTACACCAGGAGAAATTTAACATGATTCTTGGAAAATGAAAATGCAATTCAATTAAGTGTACATTAAAGAGTTAAAACAGTTAACAGCTAACTGATATGACCAGAGGTAGTTGTTGGAGGTTAGAGTTAGCACGACCTAAAATTTTTGTTTCTGTGTGCAGTCTTGTTGCCTTTGAAATCAATGTGGACCAGGTCTGCAACCACTTCCAGTCAAAGTGGCTTTGGCGCATCAGTACAGTGACAAAAATCAATAAGATTGAGTCTGCTATCAGTCTTTGATTGAATGGAGCCAAGCTGATGATTGCATGCAGTTTTTTTGTGCAAAATCTGTTGCTATAGATACAAAAATTCACATTAAAGAGAAATTTTCATTTCTGTCCAACGAGAACATCATCCGTTTTAAAAGGAAAATCAGAAATTTCTCCACAAATTCTGTACAGAAACTTCGCCTTTATACAGGAATCTAACCAGAATACAAGCCCCCTATTACAAAAAGATATGTCACAGGTCACAGACATCAGCGGAAACTGACTGCAACGTGTTGGCAATCTGTAATCTGCAAGCCTTCCCCAATTTCTCTAAGAGTGATTGCAGTCAATCCGAGTCAAACTGTGGTTGTTTGGAGACAAGTTACTTCCTATCAGGTACCATGTGCACTCGTCTTAGGTCTGAAAGCGGTTGTCCAGAAGTTACCGCAATTATTTGTAATCAGTCTCCCAGAGAAAGAAATTCAATGTCATTTCATAATGTGAATGAGCCATATATATGAGCCAAACATAAAGCTAAAATGATAGAAGTTGGAAAATGTCACCTCTGTCAGTGCGCCCCAGGGCGGCTGTGGCTACAATGTAGCTGCCATCACCAGTGTGTGAATGTGTGTGTGAATGGGTGGATGACTGAATGTGTAAAGGGCTTTGGGGTCCTTAGGGGCTAGTAAAGCACTATACAAATACAGGCCATTTACCATAAATGTACAGCTGTCAGGTATAAGTATAGAATATTGTATTCTGTTTGCACAATAGAATTAAGAAATAAGTTAAAATGGTGTAAAAAGTTCAAATTCTTAGGAAATCTTTGGATAATCTAATGGATAAAGTCTTAAAATACCTAAAAAAAGATGTAAAAAGAAGTTAAATTAAAAGTACGATTGGTAAGTAAAAAAGGAAGCAGAAGGGACAGAGTGATCAGTGGGGGTGTGACGATACAGGTGATCCAGAGAGAGCATCAGTGCTAATAAAAGAAAAGAAGTTTAAGAGGTCACAAATGAAGCAAAAATGATCTCAACATGATCTCCCCTGAAGGGAGTCAATCTGCATCAGCTTTGCTTGGCAGTGCTGGTCGGTGTGAACACAGCCCCGGCGAGGACAGGGAAACACACGAGGAAGGCACAGCTCTAATTATAAACAGCCATTATCATGGGTGTGAAACCAGAAGTGACAGCAGCAATGGACAGCCAAACACACACACACACGCACACACACAAACTCTGATGGGCCAGAGTCATCATATGGCCGAATCACAACTGCTCTGGCTCAGTAATGTCTGGCAGATGTTAACGCTTTGTACTTAATGACTCCCCCGAGACCTCACCCAATCAGACAGGACACAGCGAGGGGGGGGGGGGGGGGGGGGGGGGTGTTGACTGTGTGTGTGAGTGATGCAGTAGCTAGTGGCTTGGTCAAAACGCAAATCTTGAAATTCATACATGTCATTAAACCTTGTTTAACATCTGTAGTAGCTGAATCTTCTGTGGTTCAGTTTAATCAGAGGTTTCAGATCAACTGTTTAAAATGTAAGTGTGTGTGTGTGTGTGTGTGTGTGTGTGTGTGTGTGTGTGTGTGTGTGTGTGTGTGTGTGTGTGTGCAACAGAGGGAGAGGGAGAGGAACCCTTCTGCTACCAGAGAGTCATTTCATGCTTGACTACTGCATGTTTTAAAGAATAACTGGATTTATGTTGCACATCTCAGCAAGTAAATCGATCAAAGCAAACAGAGCGGGATTAAAACACATTTTCAAACCTCCTCTCTGAACGTGAGATCAAAGGACGACCCGCGATAAATGTTAACGTTATTGCTGGAAGATACATTTAAGGTTAGTTGTGTACCTCTCCTTAAACTAAGCCGGTATTGTTATGATTATTATAATGATGATGATGATGATGATTAAGAGCATTTAGGTATTTTGTTTATGTGGCATTTATTTTATTGTTTCTGTTTCTTTTTTCTTTGTTTTATCTTCTTTTCCCTTCCTTTCATTGATTCTACATTTCATTCTTTCTGTTTCTCAACTCTTTTTATTTTCTTTATTCTGTTTTGTTTCTTTTTGTCTGATGGGTTTCATGTGTTTCTCTTTCACTTTTTTGTCTTCCTTCCTTGCTTGAAGAATGAACTTGACACTCATAATCCAGATTAATAGACTCTCTTTTCTCTTCTCCTTTGGACCTGTAAGAATTCTGTAATATAAGCTACAGTGAGAAAAGGGTCAAACCTCTTAATGATGGAACCAGAAACAGCTTCGGGGTGGGTCTGAGATTAGTGATTCAGTTGTGCACTGTGTGTAAGCATTCACTACAAAACAGTTGTTATTCAGACACAGTCTGTTAAAAAAAAGTAGCTAATGTAGCTTTGTGCAAAAATATTTCTCTCTAACACATAATGTCATAACAGCAGCAGTGCTCTGATTTGCTATATTGAAAATGTCAGCAGCAGCAGATGCTGCGCTAATGGCCACTGGATGCTGCACCAGAATCTAGCAGCTGGAAACCATGACGCTAACTACCACCGGGGAGAAACGCCAAGCGATCCACAACCCTGTTGCAGTCGGGCAGCAGTACACAACACTCCATCACAGTTTTGGGGACAATGCGATACATAAGCCTCAATTTATACTTGCTGAGTGAGGAGGCTTAATGAGGAGATTCACTCAAGGCAGAGCCAAAGAGAAAGTTGGAGTGTGCACTGCAGTGTTCAGAATCACCAGTGCAGCAGAGTCAAATATTATATCCCACCAATTCGTCATCTTTGTAACTACTTCACCCACAAGGCAGCTTGACCATTATGTAAGTCATAGACTACATTTTCATGTTCCGTATGTCACTTGAAGCAGTCCGCATAACTTGGCCCTGTACTCAATGTCATATCAGAATAGGCCCAAGTGCACCTGTGTGTGTAAAGTGAAACCTGCCTGTATGTTTCCAAAGTTCAGATGCAGCTAAATTAGTTAATTCTCTGGCTAAAGCTGCACAAATCCACAAACCCAGAACCCTGCCAAATCTGGCAAACATTACTGGTTCATTGTCAGAACTCTGCTGAGTGATACAGACTCCTTTGTCTAACACTTTTAATTTAGTTGCTTTCCAAATTTTCACAACTTTTTCACACATGCATTAATGCCCAGATGATGATAACGAACACTTTACAAAGTGAAAGGTTCGAGGTGCTGCTGAAAGGAAAAGTTGCCCTCAATAAAACCCTCCACCCATTGGCCCTGTCGCTTTCTGATGCCCCACCAAGAGCTGTCACTCATCCCCAACTCCCCATCTTCCTCTGTCTGTCTGTCAAACAGGAAGAGTGCCTTTCCCCTCCATCTGTTATTATCTTCTCTTTTCCATGAGTACTGGGGGGTCAGTGGGGGCTGTCCAGGGGCTGGCCATCCCGTTAGAGGCCTATTAACAGTCCCCAGGCTCTCTGCTGGGGCCTACTGGAGAGAAATCCATATCAATACCTGTCTGTTATGCCTCCAACCGTTAGACACAGCCATGCTGCCTGCCTGGCACAGTCAAGCACTGCATGGGCCTCCTGTCGAGACACGGAGAAGATGGGGTTTCAATGCAATCATGGCACTTGAGTGCGGACCTCCTGTCAGTCCTCCTGTTGCACTGACGGACCTAAGTAGACAATGCACAGTTTGAAAAGGCACACTTCCCAGTCCTGTTGCTGTCTCTAATAGTATCAGTTGTCTCTTTGGATCACATCTGGCCTGCAGAGATTACAGCATGCCGCTTCCTCTAACAAGCTGGGAGGAAGGTGGCTAGAGGTGAGGTGAAGAGAAAGTTGGTGATGGCAACGACATGTGTGGGCTGGAGTTTGTAAAATTCACCATTCACAATATTCTCACAAAAGGCTAATGTGTGGTTAATGCAACTCATAAATTAAAGACACAATGGAAGCATCACTTTTCACCATTTTATTCAGTCTCACCGTCATTTGTTTGTGATGGTTTTTATCTCTTTTTTCAGTACCTGGATGCTGCAGGTGTATGATGGATCATATACACTCCTTAATCTCACGGGGCTAAATGCTCATAACATTTCTTCTGCTCAATAAAATTAATGTTTTAAATTTTTTGCTTTGAAGGTGATTGCTCTTTATTTCCAGTTTGTGTCACATTTTTTGTAGTTTTACTGCCACTGGGCTAAGAGTAACAGACAAGCTGGCATCTTCCATGCTTACGGCTATGGTTATGCTTGTGGGTGCATCATGTAGAATATGGCAGGAATGCACTTGTGACATCACATAAGAAACCTCCTGCTGTGCATTATGTTATATGTTTAAGACATAAAGGCCTCCACTGGATCCACTGTTTTTGTCAATTTCTTACATTGTTTGCATGATTAGAGCGGTAAGTGTTGATAAATTAAACATTTAAAGTAAGGCCGTGCTTACTGCAGTTCGTGTTTATGATGTTCTCCTGCCACTCATGCACAGTGAGTTAGAAAAATAGCATCAGCTGCTCAACTTATCCACCTGATTATCATGCAAACTGATTGTTGGATAATTTCTACACCAAAGTAGGGACTGAGTCCACCTTTTACACTGTTATACCTCAGTATTAAAACATGAACTAAGCCCTAGTGGCTTCCTCTGCTACATCACTTTCTACCCATTGCACCTTTACTATATTCTTACATGCTGGTGGATTTTTATTTTTATAAATATTGGCAGATAAAAAGGAAAAAAGATATTAATAAAAGTATTTTATCAGCTTCTCCGGAAAGACTCAGAGTTCTTGAAAAAAGCAAAAACAGAAAATGTGACAGCAGTTACTAACAACAAGCTGACAATTTTGTAATAGCCGACTAATTTGTAATAAAATCTTTGCTATAGCATATAAATTACTGGCAGTCATTTGGCTCCAAATGGAGCTACCAGGACCAATCAGAGCCTTTTCGCCTCTAATCCATCATATCAATAGGAAGTTTAAAACAAACATGTCGTGTGTGTCCATCTGTCTTGATGTTAGCAGAGAATAGAGGTCTGTTTCCTCATTAGCAGCTTATTAACAGTCCTGGCTCAGCAGAGAGCACTTTCTCTGGAGGACGGGGGCCCTGGGGGAGGGCATTTGAATGGTACAGAGTGCTTTGTTTCTGGGTCTGGCCTCCCAGACCAGCCCCCTGTCCGAGCCTGCCCAGGGGAGGCTGTGTTATGCATGTAAGGGATAAGGGGAGCCAGAGGAGAGGGACGGAGAGAGGAGGAGGAGGAAGGATGGATAGAGGAGGAGATGGAGAGGGAGTGTTGACTGGAGGTCATCCATCAAACCTGCTGTCAATTTTCCCACCTCCTGTGGAGACACAGAGAAAAGGAAGGAATTGAACACTGTGGTATAAAACCAGATACCCATTAAATATTTTATTCACCAAACAGATGAAATGTAACTTTTATGTTTCTTTCTCCCATCACAGTGATCCCTAGATTAGTTTTGTCCAGGTGGAGGCAATTTATCTTGCAAAGTCACACCCTTGTAGCTTGTGTTCCAAAGCTTTTATATCTTAATCAAATTGAATGTGTCCCTTATCATTTATTCCTCTAAAATTTCTTACAACGCTCTGTTTGAATCATAACTTTAAACCCTTTGATTCCAGAGTTCTTTGAAATCCTGAATCAACAATTTTGTTACAACCACAGAAAAAATACACTGCAGACATTTTACTGTAGTAAATGCAAAAAGTCTGCAGAAAGTTGTATAAATGCACCTCAGTTAATTTGCACAGATCTGTGGAAATTTGTAACTATTTAAATCCCATTCATTTAAATATTGATACATAAAAACAGATGCACACAGCTTGCCAGCGCATTGCAATCAAGAGTCTGCACCGAAGTTTATTGCTAAATGACTTTATTGACTGGTAATATTCCTATATAAAAGCAAGGTTGCTATATTATTTTGTAAATGGTAAATGGATTGTTTCTTATTAAACACTCCTACTGTGCTTGTGTCCTTAAAACACTTCATTTTTGAAGTAATTTCTTAAATTCTGTTCTAAATCTATGACATCTTACAGATTTATCACAGATAATCGCTGAGGTTTCACAAAGAGATTGCTTTTATTTTCCAACCTGACCCCATGCAATCACAGACTGATAGCAGACTGACGCTGTTATGATGCTGTTTTATCAGCAATAAGAACGAGACAGCAATGGACTGTGTGGGGAAGCGGATGTGGCCTCCATCCTCAAAGCAACCATTTTAAAGGCAAAAGGATCACAAGTTCATTCTACAGTTGTTCCACCGTCTCCAGCCACTGTTTCCTCCATTGTGACTGTAGCACAACCAGTTAAGGAGATGAATGGATGGAGGAGTGTGATTAAAGTTAAAATAATTAATTAATAGGTTAAATTGACAGATTTACAATAAATGTGCATCAGCCATATTCATCTTATATATAAAAGTAAAAATATTCCCCTGCTATGAGTTTAAAGCGCTTTACTCAAACACAAGGAAGATTCTAATTTTATATTTCATATCATATTCTTTTCTCCCACCGTTTAACCTGTTGAGCCACAGAACTCAGCGAACTCACTTTCAGAAGACAATGAAGCTTATCTCTGCTATTTGTCTCCCGATTTGAACAACACATCTGTTCAGTGTGCGTCTGTGCCAGCACAGACATGTGTTGACCTCAGACCAGAGTTTGACGGTGCAGGTCTCGAGGTATTTGCTGGGTTTGTAGCAGCAATCAGGACCACTGGTTTCAGGTCTCTGTTGACAACACCTATGCTGTGACCATCTGTCAAGCAAGCGATATATGCTGTACGTGTAAGAACACTGATGATGCATATGGTGCATCAATAGACACTCCCACAGAGGGACATGTTCGCACACAAACGCATTCAACTTTAGAAACACACACGGGCAGCTTCCCAAGGCACACACGTTTTAACAAGGAAAACACCATATTCCACCAGTTAACCATCTAATTATACAGTTATCCTCCTATTTACAGTACTATAGACGTGAAAGGCAGATGACACAAGCTGTCATTTCCTCACCATGCTTTGCAGAGCTCTGCGAGGCAGCTGGTTAGCAGAGGGCCTGAGTAGGAGGAGGCAACTTGGCAGCAGCTGTTGGAATGAATGGGAGTAGTTAAACACAAGTCCTCCAGAGGCTCAGTGTTTGGAACGATCACCTGAAGCTACACATTCCTGCACGATGCTTTAAACAGGATGGAAATGAGAGATGGGGTGGATGAATGATGGCACGGTGATTTTGGAAAACAACAACTCCTCCAAATTAAACAACAAAAAAACTTTGCAACTGGACTTTAAACTAGAAGTCGAAATTCATTCTCAATATGATGTATCAGATGATGTGAACGGTGCTGCCTTAAGATAAAAAATCCTTTGGTTGGGTTTATAGATCTACATCTTATCAGGAGCGGTGCTGGAAAATATTACTTGATATTAATAATTACTTGATAATGATTTTTAATACAACAGCAATAAAAATGTGTGTAAAAAACATAAATGACAGTAAAGACTAGAACAAAATGGTCTAAACAGCAGTAGAATTTTAAGCTAAATTTCAATAAAAAAAAAAATAAATTATTTATTTTATTTTATAAATATATACATTATAATTGTATAATGTATAGACATTTAAAACAAATACTTTTTAGAGTTAGTTGTTACTTTACAACAAAAAGTAATTTGCTATCTACTGAGAAAAATAACTCAGTAGTACAACTGTATTATCAAAAGTGAATTCCCTCTTTAAAGGTAGATTGCATATGTTGGTAAAACTACCCACAGGGTGTGTAGCCTGACTTTATATTCTTACCAGCGTTGCAAGTTATTTATTGCCTGCTGACTTTAACATGTGCCTAACATTGCACAGGGAAATAAAGAGGGGAAGGTAGCAACAACACAACTGTAGTACTTTGTATAACTGTTTGGGTGTTATCGTTCTATATTTTCTCCGTATTTTTGCAGTCAACCTTGCGAGATTTTAGCTTCTATGCATACCGTATTCTACAATAGGATCACTGTGGCACCGTGGCCACATTTGTTTTATGAAGTGTTCTTTGTGCTGGTTTTCAACTCTGCTCTCAGCTTTGTGTCTTTTATCTAAGATCCCATGTTTGTTCTCATTAGGATGGGCATTTGTCTCAGTGTGTTTATGTATAAGGCTGCCGGTGGAACTAATTACTTTCTGCAGGGAGAGTAATTAAGTAGTATTACTTTTTTAAAAGGTAAGAAGTACACATTTAATAGATACCTTAACTCCCATTTTTTGAGGAAGAAATGTGATTTAACTATCTTTCAGTGTGGCAAGAATTTAGGGTGGTGGTGTAATGGTATGGTGGATAATTTCTTAGCACAATTTGTGATCCCTTAGTATCTTAATTGAAACTTGAAATTCAAACACACATCCTGCCTATGTATTCTGTTGACCATGTCCATCCAACAATAGTGTACCCATCTTCTAATGGCTGTCATGTCATACTATGTGACAAAGCTCAAATCAAAGTGGCTTCTTCAACATGACACTGAGTTTGTTGAACTCAAATGACCTCCACAGTCACCAGATCTCAATCTAAAAGCACCTTTGGGACGTAGTGGAATCATAGTGCTACCATGACAATATGGACTAAAAATCTTTGAGGATTCTCTCCAACAGCTTTTTCCAATCTATGCCACAAAGAATTATTGCAGTTCTGAAAGTGGCTAAAGTGGCTGGTTCGTGTAGTTCAGAAATGATTACACTCATGAAAAGAAGGCTCCTGAAATAAGCAGCAGTCTTCTGTATTACAGTCAAATGCTTTGAAGTCTCATCCATCCATCTCAGCCACCTCCCTGTGTGGTCACCTGACTTTCCACTCTGTTAAAAGACAAAATACAGTTTTCCCAACTTTTCTTTTTGTTCCTGCTCGCTTGATAGTCTACCCCTTCCTAGAACCACTCTCCTCCCCCACTCCGCTGCAGGCCATCCTTCCCTTCCCAGCCTGCTTTGCGGTCCCGGAGGCGCCAGCCGCACCCTGTCCCGTGCAGTCTCCTGCCGTCCCACTGAAGACCGTGAAATCAGCATGATTAATAATTATAATTATTGGCAAACGTGCCAGCTGCTCTGTGGCAATGGGCACCTCTGATTTATGGTTCTGTAAATGCAAACAGTCATTGTCCATATTCAGAGAAGAAAGGAGGGAAGGCAGGAGGGGAGACTGAGGCAGACGGGGAGTTTTGGATGCCTGCCCTCAAAATATGATTTTATCTTCGGAAGTCAGCAGCCCTGTCCTGCAGGCATTGTCCTGCGTGCCTCCCTCCTTGCTTCCAACCATTCGTCTCTTGTTCTGCCCATATTCCTCACCTAGTCTGTGCTCCATGGAGCATTGCTTTTTGATCTCAGTGGGCTTCAAAGGAGTCTGGGGCCACAGGGTTTCAAGCATTGTGAATGCAGACTGTGGCTTTATGAACAAGCCTATCATTAGCATTGTATTATCACAATTCAAACCCTTAGTGTTGAGGTGTTTGTACACTAAGCTATGCGCTCTGATTAAAGACAATTAATGACTTAGAAGAAAAGTTAAACTATCTGGCTGAGATAAATCATTAATTATCTGGGCATAATATATCTGGAAAACAACCAAGAGTCTGTCACGAAGTAGACAAGAGTTTTGTTGCTTTATTTGTGTTTCCTGCATGCGTGAGTGTGTTTGTGTTTGTTTGCCCTGACTGATGGAGTGGTACGGTCTGTTCGTCGGGCTCTGGGGGTCTGCTGATGTGTCTATCACTGACAGAACGAGACTATGGATTACCTCGCTCATTAATCACCATCAAAGTGGCAGCTTGCACACACTCGTGAACCGCATACATGCAGTAATGCTAGCTCGCACAAGTTTGCCCACATACAAACACGCACACACACATCTCTCCACACACAGACAGAGTGGTTGTGACAGCTACTGGCCACCAACCTGTCCGCAGCCTAATCTCATTAAGGTCCTTCTGGCATCTGGGCCTGTTGTGCTGAGGGATGGCCTATGATGGAGTGAAGAAGACAAGGCGTTCAAGCGTATAATGGATGTCTAAATCATCTGGCCTCAACCAGCGGGTCCTCTTACTCTTTCGTTTGATGATCTGGAAGCATCCTTTGGAAATTCCTGAAAGACAAAAGAGCAGAAAAATGCAAACGATACCTTGATGCTTGAATCGCACTTGTTTTTTTGTTTGTTTTTTAAAGTCAGTAACCGTTTGGCAAGAGTAATTGTATGTAACTGGGGTTTGTGGTAGTGCGGTGGCACTCATCACACCTGTCTGCCACTCTCTAGTCTGCTGCAGGCCTGTCCTGTCTGGTCCTGGAGCACAGTGTTGTACCTGTCAGTGTTGTGCAGATGGGTTTCAGGTCCCTCAGGTACCTGGGCTAAATACCCGTCATTAATCACCACATAAAGCCTCCCCAGCGGGAGATGCCCCAGGTTAGAGCACATCAAGAAATAAATTGGCTGAAAAATGGCTCCGGACGAAGGCTCTATCCCTGGAGAGGAGAGGAGAGGGGAAGAGAGGAGAGGAGAG